>NC_137831.1:42721965-42739465 GCF_963921795.1 Nannobrachium achirus | reverse complement strand
ACGAAATACAACTTATGTAATTGGCCCACTGGCTTGTCACTTGTCATGATCTGAAATGGCAAATCTTTGAGTAGCAGCAGCGCTATGGAGAGAGATCTCTCTCTATAGCGCGCAATGAGGGCCTCTCCAACTCTTTTTCCCGGGCTGAATCAGGGGCCCAGCATGTCCCTGAATACAGCACACTAGACCCCAGAAATACAGCATACCAGTAAGACTCGGTCGCATACACAAACTTTGGAAGGCAATGGTAGCCAATCAGGAGGGAATATGGGAAATGGGACAGATCAATGTTGATGACATGACTGTAGAGATACTGTGTACCGCTTTGCGTGATTTTAGGGCAAAATCTGTAGGAGCAGTGTCCAAAAATGTGTTTTTCAAAAATCGGCCAGATGGTGGCGCTAGATTGGACAGATGCATTTTGATGACATGACTGTAGAGATACTGTGTACGGGTTTGCGTGATTTTAGGGCAAAATCTGTAGGAGCAGTGTCCAAAAATGTGTCTTGCAAGAATCGGCCTCATGGTGGCGCTAGAAGAGGGCCATGTGAGAAATGAGGTTTGGCAGCCAAGGAGTGTGTGTGCAAAGTTTGGCATGGATCGGGGCAACGGTGGCGGAGATATGAGTAAGGGAAAATTTGTGATATGTGACGTGTGGCGTGTGACGTGACGGAGGGACGGACTGACTGACTGACTGACTGACAGCCGGTGGAGGTTTTGATAGTAACTGTGACCTGACGGTCGCAACAAGAGACTTTACCAGTGGCAAAAAATAAGAGATATCAGTAAGAGCGGCCTTCAAATCTGAATGTGTTTTATTTGCTGGTCTGCGTGTCCTTAGAAGTTGGTGTTTGGTTCATGAGGCGCAGCCTTCTGCCTGCATAGGACTCCACCAAATGACAACGATGGACTATGCAGGATATTTTGGTGCCGTATTTACACTCGATCAAGCGCTAGATTCTATCAACTGCAGGCCAAAGCATGCTGTGCGGAGACTAGGGACACAGTTGTGCAATGCAATTACTCATTTTAGCAAAGCCAAATCTTAGCAAGGCGAGGCGAGGTTTATTTGTAGAACACATTTCAACGACAAGGAAACTCTTAAGTGCTTTGGAAAAACACATTAACTCATTCCCTGCCAGGCCCGATAGTCCCGAGATTATTCCAATGTCTTTCCCCGCCAGGCCCGATAGTCCCGAGAATTAAAAAAAAAAAAAAAAAAAAATTCAAAAAATATTTTTTTTCAAAAAAAACTTTTGACCCCAAAAAATGGAGTAGGCATGATAGCAATCGCGAAATTGCATGTTTAACCCCCATAGCAACCCCATCTTTCAAGCATGGCAGCCATTTTGGCAGCCATCTTTGTTAAACATAGTGGCTGTTATCTCATGAATGCCTGAACGGATTTCCATTCGGATTTTTTTGTTTGAAAGCTGTGAGCAATGTGGACACACGTGGTGCATTATCTAGGCATGGGTGTGCATGATCCGTGCACACCCAATTACATGGAAGTCTATGGAGACGAATGGCAGGTGGGAGTACGGAGGTATGTTAAAATGGCGGTCAATGTGTTAAGGACATTAAGGACACAAAGGAAATACATTATTAAAGAAAATATTGTTATTAAAGCGTTAAAGGGACAGGAAATAGAACTGAAAAAATAAGATAATAAGATCAGCGCAAGAAATGAATCAGAAACCTTGTTTAAAGGCAGCAGCCAACCGAAAGGTCTCCAGCTTTGATGTAAAAGAACAGAGTTGTAACATAGCCGTTTTTGGGTGAGTTTGTTCCAGATACTGTATGTGTAGTGCATAATAAGTGAGCACTGGGGATGGGACGATATGACATTTTCATATCACGATTATTATGACAAAATAAATCGCGATTTACGATATTGCGATAATTTAAATCCATTATCCTGGGGCGCAACATTTGCCAAAAAATAGCCGATCTACAAGCTCACGACGCATTGTGAGCTTGTAGATTTTTTGGCTTGTAGATTTTTTGGCAGAGACATTTGATAGAGTAAAAAAAAAGGGCCGTAGCGCGTCTAATCAGCGCTCTAGGCGAGCTCTCTCGAATGCGCCTCTCTCCACTCGCGTGCGCGCGATTTTTGTGGGTTTTGCCGTGAATTTAGTCGGTTTTGGGCCGGTTTGGGGCTGGTTTGGGTCCACTCCCTCCATTTCGGCGCCCCCTCTAGGATGGCGCTCTAGGCGGCATCCTAGCTCGCCGATAGCTAAAAACGGCCCTGGAAAAAAAGACTGTATCAAGTACGTACCGTTGTTGCCTATTGAGCTTGGCACATTTCCGGGGGCAAGCTGCCCAGATCACACATGTCACACATGTCTTCTTATTTTTTCACTCAAAAAGCGCCTGCAATGTAGTGCATTTGAAACTACATTGCAGTGCACATCATGGGGTGATCACTGCTTGCCTCCTGTGAATTGTTTTATTTTTATTTTTGTTTATTTTCTGTTTATTTCGTTGCTGAGTGAGGTCAGCAGACAAAGTGACGTGAGTGAGATGAAAAAACCTGTGTGAAATGTGCCAATCTCAAAAGGAAACAACGGTCTATTATAAGTACCTTTTACCAATTATAGAGGGTTTAAGTGGTACCGGATATGCAGCTCGGCAAATTAAAGGTGAATTGATCCCAGTGCATGACGGAGGATGATATCACGAATCACGATAAATTAAATCTCCACGATACGATTATTGTGTGTTTTTTTATCACGATAAACGATAATATCGCTTATCGTCCCATCCCTACTCCAGCTTCGATGTAAAAGAACAGAGTTGTAGCCGCCCTGCAGTTTTTGGGTGAGTTTGTTCCAGATACTACTGTATGTAGTGCATAATAAGTGAGCACTGCGCGCTTGTACGTGTTTGGTTCTAATTCTGGGGACAGAAAGCAGACCTGTCCCAGATGACAGGAAAAGAATAGATGGTTTATGTAGTAGCTCAAGATCAGAAATGCATTTTGGCCCTAAACCATTCAATTCTTAATAAAAAAACAACAGTAGAATTTTTAAATCGATTCTCTGACAGAAAAGGAGCAATTAAGTGTAAAGATCGGCCAACTGGAGTGATACGATTGGTATTAGTAAGGCTTTCTTGTTTCTATCATGCAAACAATGTACTGTAGTAGTTTTGTAAAGCTTTTTTGTGACGTAGCCCTGATGGAGAGAATAATAATGACACATCACAAAACATGTGAAATATAGCATTCTAAAACGGCTAGTTCCATTCCTTGATTTTGATATTGGCTGGTTTCCCTTTAATTGCTGTGGTATATGAGACTATAACCCACACCTTGAATCAGTTTATATCAAACCCAGGTGCGTTATTTCTTTCCACAGTGTTCCACAGTGCACCAAATATCTGCACCTGTGTTGGGAGTGGGAACTACTTTCTTGTAGCTGGGAACTATTTTCTTGCAGACCTTGTCGTGAATTATTCGTGAAATAGAACCGTTTTAATTGGTACATGTCTATGATTTTTCATGTTGCCATATTATAACCGTGTCTCACTACGCCTCTCAGCCGTTATAAAATACCAGGTAACCACATGCCTCTTGTGGCTTATTGCTTCATTTCATGGGCGAAAAAAGGTTTATTAGCATAATATGCATCACCCTTGTTGCTCTTGGATATTCAACATCAGGGGTGCCACAAGGGGAGGGAAAGTGGGACTGAGTTACTAGGGCCCAAGGTGGAGGGGCCCTAGTAACTTCGGTGCCGCGCTGTGAGCTTGTATATCTGCTATTTTTGAAAAGTCGTGAAAATGTGTGCAAATATTGAATATATGTATTTTTTAAGCGAACATTTTGTAACTCAAATTTTGCTTCTGGGGGGTCCCTGGAGCGAAACATTTTGAGATGGGGGTCCGTGGCCAAATACATATCATCTCGGGGGTCCTTGACATGGAAAAGTTTGAGCACCACTGACATGGAAACATAGGTCTCTTGCACACATTTTCACACATTTTCAAATATAGCAGATCTACCGTGCTGCGAGCTTGTATATCTGCTATTTTTCAATATTAACATTCACGGGGGGCCCGCAGTGAAACCTTGTACCCAGGGCCCAGAATTTGGTGTGACGCCCCTGTTCAACATATGTACAGTTTAGTACCGTTATTCAAATAGACCAGGCAGGCAGAGACAATTATGTACAGTAAAACCCACAGTGTTAATGTATTCATGTGTATCTCCCCTCGCCTTGCGAAAATGTGACTTTGGTAAAATGAGTAATTGCATTGCACAATTATATCCGTGCGGCGCCCATTGGCTGCAGCTGATAGAATGTAGCGCTTGATCGAGTCCATTTGTATTCTGTCAGAGTCAAATTCCAGAGCTTATTTAAATGAACAAATCTTTATTTTAACCGCGGTACTAGAGTATGTTAATTAATGCAATATAACTTGTACATCTGCCTGTGGGTGGAACAGGAACTGGTTTTGGACATAGCCTACACGGATTCCACCCGACGACGACGAAATTCTGAAATCACTTTGACCGCTGCGGACAACTCCGCGTCTTGAAAAGGTCTCCCTTCCTAACTTAGACTTACGGAACCATTGCTGTATTGACTTTGACCTCTAAGGATCAATTGCTGTATTGACTTTGACCTCTAAGGACCTTCCAGGAAGAGTGCTCATGTGCGCCTTGCGGTGACACGCTTCCTAGTTTCTTCTTTTTTCGCACTGATTTTTGACACTGCACTATTAGGTTGTTAGTGTTGGTAGTTTCTGAGTATTTTTGCTTTGTTTAACAGTGAGATACTTGTTTGCACTAACTAGCATTGACTGCTATGGTCTCTTTTGCAAGACACTTTATGTATATATACTTATATATTATTCGCCCCCTCTATTGATGCACCTTCTCCTTATTGGTACTGTACTGCTCTTGTCTTTGTTTTTTTTGTTTTTTTCCCCTCTTATCTATCTTTCTTACGTCTCTGTAACTTTGTAAATATCTGTATACTGCTGTGCTACTACTGGACAACTAAATTTCCCCCTTGGGATAATAAAGGTATCTATCTATCTAAACCAAACACACACACAAAAAAACTAGAATTTACATATTGTCAATAATTGATCTGTGTTGAATCCAGATATTATTATTGTTATTATGTTATTATTATGACGATTGTTATTGTTTTTATGTTACTATAAATTATTGTTAGGCCTAGTGATGCAACTGATACGGACTCCGGAGATCTCTATCTTTTTCTAACTATCTATCTATCTATTCTACTGTATCTGTCTTTCTCTCTATTGATAGATTTATCTCTTTCTCTCTCTCTCTCTCTCTCTCTCTCTCTCTCTCTCTCTCTCTCTCTCTCTCTCTCTCTCTCTCTCTCTCTCTCTCTCTCTCTCTCTCTGTGCTTCTCTTCTGCCCACAACTAGCCATTCTACCACTTTTTGTGGTCACATGTTCAGATACTGGATTCTGATTGGCAATGATAAAAAAGGAGGGGCTGGTAAAAAGCGACTAGAGTCCCCCAAAAGAGCAGGAGCGCTGGAATTCACATCCTCTGTAACGCCGACGGGCGCGTTCAACTGAAACGAACGTGCTGTGAGCCTAGCTCCGCCTTAGCCTCCGCATTCTGTCTAACTTAGCGAGCCCTCCACAATCACGTGACTTTCAGGGCAGTTTCGC
Organism: Nannobrachium achirus; assembly: GCF_963921795.1. Classification (NCBI taxonomy): domain Eukaryota; kingdom Metazoa; phylum Chordata; class Actinopteri; order Myctophiformes; family Myctophidae; genus Nannobrachium; species Nannobrachium achirus. Next base: position 42,733,803 of record NC_137831.1, on the reverse strand, counting down.
GAGCTCATATTGGATCTGTGTTTCATAACACAGATAAAAAAAAATCACACTTGTGTGAACTGAGCGGTGGAGGCTGCGCGTGTATGTGTGTGTGCGTGCGTGTGTGTGTGAGTGTGAGTGTGCCTGGCCTGGCCTGGCCTGGCCTGGCCTGAACAACAGCGCCGCTCCCTTAACATGTGTGGTCAGAAAAGGTATTGCAGGCTACAGACAGACAGACAGACAGACACGGACGGATACCCACACACACGGCCACGTATAGGAGACGGTGTGACCACCGCTCAAAAAGACAAAGGGACGGCGAATGCAAACACATACTGACAGACTTGGGAAACGACGCTGAAGGAAAAAAAATCTCACCCGTGTGAACTGAGCGGTGGTTGTGTGTGTGTGTGTGTGTGTGTGTGTGTGCGTGCGTGTGTGTGTGTGTGTGTGAGAGAGAGAGAGAGAGAATATTGCAGTTGATGCTCAGACTAGACTCAAGAGCACCCTCTCTGGTCACTGAGTGGTAGTTCAGGCTACATACACACATACATACACGGATACATACACGGATACACACACGGCCATGCTATGGAGCGGTCTACCACCGCTCAATAATCCCATGCTGACGGGACATGTGACATGATGTGAACAGGCAGCGTAGCGACGCAGGTGTGAACGTGTGCACCATCACGTGATGACGGAGTTATATAATCTATTGTCATCATCATCGCCCCCTGTGTGACCGCTCCTCTATCCTAAAGGACTTGTTGCATGTTTTCCTTCTCCCGCAAAATGACTATAATTGGCTATATTAGCAGGAAGTAGAGATGGGATTTATGGCTCTTTGAAGTGAGCCGGATCTCTGGGATCCGTTCCTTTCAAAGAGCCGTTCAAAAGACTGACTCATTCTACTGGTTACTTTGTAGATTTTGATTATAATTACAAATCACTTCAACCCTGTATACATTTATTTCGGACATATATAGGTACAAACCTGCCATTTGAAAATAGCCGATCTACAAGCTCACAATGTGTCGCGTTGCGACGCATTGTGAGCTTGTAGATCTGCTATTTTCAAAAGATTTTTCTACATTTTTTTACTCATTGGAAAACCTGTGAAACAGGACATTCTGCATAATGAGTTCATTCTATTGGTACTTTAAGTACATTTTTGATACCAATACTTTTTTTTTACTTTTACTCAAACACATTAACATTCCAAACTTCTACTTGATTGCAGTATTGATATTTTTACTTGAGTAAAGAAATTGAGTACTTTTCCCACCACTATCTATTAGAAAGGAACGGCTCCTGCTAACATGGTTTGCTAACATGGTTTCTGTCTTTTCTGTTTCTTCACCTGGGCTTGTGCGGCCTCGTCATCTAGTAAAAAAAAAAAAAGCTCTTGAATGATCTTTGAATCAAAGGGACACAGAAACGTTACATGTCATGAAATACATTTGATGTGGGTTTTAAGGCGGGTTTTCTATTTCTATCTAGTCACCAATGACGTCTCTCTCTCTCTGTGTGTGTGTGCGTGCGCGCGTGCGTGCGTGCGTGCGTGCGTGCGTGTGCGAGAGAGAGAGAGAAAGAGAGTGTATCTACCATAGAAATACATGTACATACATTTCCTTTCATTGTGACTCTGAGTGAGCAACTGAGCAGGGACGTGCAGAGCATGTTAGAGAGGCAGGGGCTGAAACTTCTAAAAAGGCTATTTTCGGTACTTAAACGAAGCATAAAAAAGGCAATACTGGAGATATGGTGTGGATTTCTGGACAGTGAGGGCAATTCTTTCAACATAAGATGCTGCATTCAAGTTCAGGAGAGTTTGGACAAGACAATTCTCTTGAATGCTGCATTTGCATTTCTTTCACCATAGTAAAAACAGCACTCATGGTCTGGAGAGGGCACTTTTTACAGACGGGTAAAGGGGCAGGGGCTCAAGCCCCCTTTGATGTCTATGTGTGCACGTGCCTGGAGTGCAGTATTTGATCCATGGGGGACTCCGTGACGCGTTTGCTCTGTTCTGAAGATCTACATTGAGTTTGATGCTACAAGTGCAAATTTGACTGTGGATAGCACTTGCCTTGCTTGTACGAAGTAGGTGTGTGTGTGTGTGTGTGTGTGTGTGTGTGTGTGTGTGTGTGTGTGTGTGTGTGTGTGTGTGTGTGTGTGTGTGCGCGTGTGCGTGTGCACGTATCCAGCACTAAAACAGGCCAATGATGACTCGGGTGTTTGCCTCTTCATTATCGCAGAGTTCCAATGCAAGCATCTCTGGCTCGCGCAGCGCTCTCTGCAAACATGTAGATAAATAATCAGCCAATCGCCTCCTATTTATTCAGATTTAATGGGGAGGAAGCCGCATGATTGGAAGGCTTCCTGTGCAGTGATTTGTGGGTGGCTGGCCGGTCTGGAAGGTTTTGCACCGGCGCGGTTCAATGCAATCTTTGTCAGACGCTGCCAGCGTCCATGTTTGAATTATAGAATCCAGTTAGATTCGGGAGTCTGGCCTGCCGGGACAGTGAGGAGACTTGTGCCTATACTGATAAGAGTGTTTGTGTGTGTATATTTTGGCATCTTTGTGAGGACCGATTTTTGAACCGGCTGTTTTAGGGCTAAGGCAGGCACGTGAACACATAGACATCAAAGGGGGCTTGAGCCCCTGCCCCTTTATCCGTCTACAAAAAGTGCCCTCTTGAATCACCATGAATGCAGTTTTTACTATGGCGAAAGAAATGCAAATGTCCTCTTTCCATGCCATACCTGAAGGCAGCATTTAAGAGAATTGCCTTGTCCAAACTCTACTGAACTTGAATGCAGCATCTTATGTTGAAAGAATTGCCCTCTCTGTGTAGAAATCCATGCCGTTAAGCCACATCTCCAGTATTGACTTGATTATACTTAGTTCAGTGTGGTATCAAGCACCGAAAATAGCCGCTGCGTTGTGAGCTTGGAGGTCTGCTATTTTCTATATTTTCACCAAAAGGCCCTTTTAGGAATTTCAAGTTTAAGTGTATAGAGGGTATCTGCACATGTGACAATTGAAGGACTTTTTTTTAATACCTCTAAAATGACATATTAAACATTGGCCAAATTGTCAAATATTAGAGTCAGAAATTGTGAAAATAGCAGATCTATATGCTCACAACGCCTCGCAGCGCGAGGCGTTGTGAGCATATAGATCTGCTATTTTCTTATACAAAATGTAATGCCTCAACTCTTAGTGCTCGTCAATTAACTCTCCCGCCGCTTCGAACGTTCACGTTCGCCCCATTTTTTACAGAACCTCGATGCCAATACGGCGCTCGTTCGGTTCGTTCGTCTGATGACTGTAAGCTGATGAGGCGTCGCGCGGCCGTCTACTGTAAACACATTTTCCGCGGTGATGGTGTAAAAAATCCATTATGCGTTAACATCAACGGAGAACAATTCACTTCCTTGTTGATTTTCTCTGGCTCTGAGGCTCTGTGGCCAGTGACTGGTCTTCTTCTTCTTCAACACATAACAGGCAAATTCACATTCATTCTCGCATGACGCCGCCCTCTGCTGCCTGGCAGACCAAAGTGCACTATTGCACAACCAAAAAAAAAAAAAAAAAAAAAAAAAATGTCTGTCTGTCTATCTACTATAACGTCGCAAAGGTAAGCCGCTTTTTGATGGCGCCAGACCCAATAAATAAATAAATAATCTGGCAGTAGGAGAGTTAAAATAGGATTATTTTGGGGGTCGCGGCCTGAAAATCAATTACTTCTTGTTACTTGCATGTATTGTATTACTGAGCACAGAGATTTCATATTCAGATTTAGGCACATTCACCTGCTGGTACCAGCAGTCTCCTCTAGGCCACCACCAGCATACCTCTGAAATCCATGGTTCCGCAGGAGCATTGCGTCACTGTCGGACAGAAACCTCGTATCTCCAAGTTTTAAATGTGTATGTTTTGTTGTAAAGTAAAGCCCTGCTTCATCATACAAGCATGTCGCACAGGACTATTGAAAACAGCAGATCTACAAGCACACAACGCCTCGCGGCGCGAGGCGTTGTGTGCTTGCAGATCAGCTATTTTCACTAGTTTAAACCATTTTAAAATGATAAATACAAAACATAACGGTTTTGCACATACCAGGTTTCCACCCGACAACGACAATAATTGGTACTCCCGGCTTTTCCCATCCCGTCAGCACTATTAACTTCATTCACCTGCTGTCCTTTTAATCCTGGCTAAATGAAGTCTAAATCTCTCCTTTCTCTCCCTCCATCTCAAATCTCAAATCTTCATCTCCCTCCCTATTCATTAGAGATGTGCCGATTGATCGGTGAGTGATCGCGATCGCCCGATAATGCCTCTATCGGCTTTGCCTCTATCGGCTTCGCCAATCAGCTAGATCAGCTATTTTCACAATATTTATCTGTGGGACTGAATGTAACCTCAGCTTCAACTCCTACAAGTTGAATTGGATACTAAAGGACCTCAGCCTGCAATCTCCCAATGTTTATACTTAATATACAATGTCAATGTTTTGTAAGAAGAATCATTAAATATATAAATGCTGCTAACACATTTTTGGATTTGACTCTGTGATATTGGTATCGGCAGATACTGATTCCAGTTGATCGGTGATCGGTATCGGTAAATCGCAAACGGAGCATCTCTACTATTCATCTCTTTTTCCTCCTTCCATCTGTCTCTCTCATCCCTCTCCTGTCTCTTTTCTCCTGTCCCTTTCTCTCTCTCTCTCCTGTTGTGGGATGTTAAAAATGTATTCCTAGGGATGTTAAGAAATTATTCGGTTAAATTAAATTATTATATGAATAGTTTTATTTCTAATTAAAAGTTACAGGTATGTAATGGTGTGTGTGATATCAAATCCTTAATCATATTCCATCATATTCAAGGGCTTTTGGAGGGAAACAAGACAGACTTCATAGAGCACTGCAGAGGTCTGTGTTTGTCTGAGTCCAGCTGAAGCTCGTTGACGCTTGTTAATATACATCAAGGCAATTATGTTTTTGTACGGACAAAAACTTTCCATTTGGTCCTAAAAAAACGGAGCTTATCAATGAATCCGTTAATCGATCGATAAGGTTATCAACTAACTAATTTACTGCCTATGACAAGTACGGTATGACGAGTTATATAAGTTTGTCCGTTGCACCTATGACGAGTATGAAGAGCTGTCAATATGCGGTAATCTCTATAAACAATTAAAGTATCATTGCCGATCCGCCATTATTTTTTCTCTATAGAGCCGCACTATCCACAGAATACGGATGTTCCCAGACCGGAAACAGGGGGCGGGACAACAACCCCCTGTATCCTGTCTCTGAACGCATTCACTTCCACGCATTTACGTCCACGCATTCACAAGGCATGCAGGCACTATTCGCTGTGGACTATGGAGAGCTGTTGTGTTTTGTTGCTTAGCATGGCAGGATCGTAGAGTGTACGTGATCCGTGAACCGTCGTGTTTGTCGCAAAAGAAGGGGCGTCAAAATCGCAGTCAATGAGTTAATGAATGAATCGATAATTTGATTTGCTGTTGTGGATCGCAGTGGAATTAAGTCTCCCGACCTTTTGTGCTGTCCACATAATTCTCTGTACCGTCGTGAATTTATCAAATAAAATCAATCAATCAATCAATCAATCCCTAACCTCCCCCTACCCGTTCTCTCTCCTCAGTGGACATCAGCTCTGCTCTGCCTCTGCGTCTGCCTCCAGCAGCCATCCCCATGGACCTCCGCGTGGACCACCACCAGTCCCAACAACAGCATCAGCAGCAGCATCAACACCATCAGCATCACCACCATCATCATCAGCAGCAGCATCAGCTCTCCTCGCTGTCCCCGTCCAGCCAGCAGGCCGGCTCCGGGCCGGGCTCGGGCCAGGGCGGTGTTGGCGGCGGCGGGGGGAGTGGTCCCGGAGGAGGGGGCGGCGGCGTGGCGGCGCCGTCGTCGGGCCGGGAGCAGCAGCTGCAGCAGGAGCTGCTCACGCTCAAGCAGAAGCAGCAGATCCAGCGGCAGATCCTCATCGCCGAGTTCCAGCGGCAGCACGAGCAGCTGTCGCGGCAACACGAGGCCCAGCTCCAGGAGCACATCAAGGTGGGTGTTTCTGTGTGTGTGTGTGTGTGTGTGTGTGTGTGCAGGGGCGTCACAAGGGGTGGGGAAAGTGGGACTGAGTTACCAGGGCCCAAGGTGGAGGGCCCTTAATTGTTTTATACTTTAGCTATGGAAAAATAGCAGATATTCTGGGCCCTGGGTACAAGGATTCACTCACATTTTGTGCTTTAGCTATTGAAAAATAGCAGATCTACACGCTCACAGCGCGGCACCAAGTGCCGGGCTGCGAGCTTGTAGATCTGCTATTTTTGAAAAGTCGTGAAAATGTGTGCAAATCTTTGAATGTATGTTTTTCTTAAAGGACAACTTTAAAAGAAAAGAAAAGATGAAAATGTTTTCATTTACTTCTTTCTATTGTTTTAGTGATTTTAACTATTTTGATTTGCATGCATGCCCCCAGGTTGGGGGCATGCATGCATGCAAGAGGCTAAATATCTCTTAGACACAGTAGGCCCATTCTCAAGATGCACCACAATCTTTCATGGGCAGATGTGACTTATGGGGGCTGGTGTAAATAGAAATGTATAGAAAATATAAAAATGTATAGCTTATTGTGTCTAAACATACATATTTAGCCACTTGTACGCATGCGGCAGGCCCCCACCCACTGAAATCAAAATACTAAAATCGCTAAAACAATAGAAAGCAGTAGGCTAAATGAAAACATTTTAACACTCATCTTTTCTTGTCTCTAATTACAATCTAAAATATCAATCCTTGTTGTAAAAAAACAAAGTTGTCTTTTAAGCGAACATGATTTGTAACTAAGATTTTGCTTCTGGGGGGTCCCTGAAACTAAATATTTTGAGATGGGGGTCTGCGGCCAAATACATATCATTTTGGGGGTCCTTCACTAACACCACTGACATAGAAACATAGGTTTTTCAAAAAATCTTAGAAGGATTTGAAATATGCAAAGAGTGCCGCGCTGTGAGCTTGTATATCTGCTGTTTTTCAAGAGTTAAAGTACAAAATAATGCGTTCCCAGTCTAAATGGGTTAAACCTCCTCCCCTATGAAGAACATTCATGGGGGGCCCGCAGTGAATCCTTGTACCCAGGGCCCAGAATTTGGTGCGACACCCTTGATAAGGTTGGACCCCCTTCCGCCACTGCAGATTTGTTAGTTATTGTATTAACGTACTCCACCATACAGATTGGTTCAAACATTCTGTTCGTTAAAATAAGCTCTGGATTGCAGCTTTAATTTACCTCTCTGTGTGTTTGAAAATTGACCCACATTGATCTGAGACTCGTAGATCGAAATTGGCTCGTAACGGTCTATTTTTACACGTTAAATGAGCACTGAGAATTTCACAGTTCATCCGGGAGAGGATCAGATGTTTAGGCTGGTTTGTTTACTAGCTTTGAGTATTGAGTTTTAATTGGTTTTTCAGAATGTCTCATCTTGCACAGCACTATCAGCCGCGGTAAAGCAGTGCAGTTAGTGAGAATGGTATTTTGGCCGTCGCAAGCAAGATCATTTAAATTTCAATAGTTTAAAAACACATAAAGCAGTCCTTCTCAAACCTTTTCAAGGGCCTCCAAATGAATTAATTAATTTGGCCGTGCACCCCCATCTGCAAATATTTGTCAATCTACAAGTTCACACTGCATTGCAATTTCTGCTGGGGACCATCTGGAATGCCCTCAAGGACCCCGGGAGGTCCCTGGACCCCCACTTTGAGAACCACTGACATAAAGCACACATGGATTGATGTTCGAAGGAAAGTTTTTAATGGATAAAATCTATACAGTAAAATCCATTTAACATCTTAAACCTTATACTACTTATTATACTTGGTCCCCCTCTGTTTTCCCCTCTACACCAAATCTCTTTGCAGAGGACAGCCGATTAATTGCGACCGAAGGTCGCAGTTTACCATGAGAAACTTCACAGCTTGTCTCCGTGTAGACGTGTATACGGCCTATGGGTAAACCCATAGAACGTAAAAATGTGTCATCATGATATGATCATGCTCTGATGTCACTGTGATGTCAGGGGAACCACTCTACCAAAATGAGTTTGCCGCTCTGACATCACGCTCTGGCTTCACTGTGATGTCACACTAACAGAATCCCTTTTATGCCCATATATGGAGTATCCTGATGTCATCAATATTAATGATGCCCTGTTAGAGAGATCCCTGTGATGCCAGGGGGAACAAATCCCTTTTATGCCCATATATGGAAAGATATGGAGATCCCTGTGATGCCAGGGGAACAATCCCTTTTATGCCCATATATGGAGATATGGAGATCCCTGTGAGGCCAGGGGAACAAACCCCTTTTATGCCCATATATGGAGATCCCTGATGTCCACATTTCTGATATCCACATCACTGTGTCGCGACCTGGCCCTTTAGGGCGAGGTCGCTTGTCGCCCTGAGGCGTCTTACTATTAATAGTTAAATGAATGTTACCTGTACAGCATGCGAGGGTTCATGTGGTTAAAGGAGCTATAGTCAACTTTTACATTTTGGCCGTTGTCAGTCTGACTTTGTTTACATCCAGTGGCGTCAGTTCAGCAAAAGCTAGGGTATGGCAAAGATGGGAGTCCTCATGGAAAATAGGCATTACATTTTGGATAACACGGTTGTATTGTGAAAATAGCCGATCTACATGATCACAACGCCTCGCGCTGCGAGGCGTTGTGAGCATGTAGATCGGCTATTTTCACAATGTCTGAAAAAAAAACGACTTTTGTCAGTTTTTTACACAGGTTTCTACGGTTTCTTTGGCTGGATATGGCAGCCTGGAATGGTTTTTCAAGTGCAGCTAAACTTAGCATATTAGTAAACGTGCCACAAAGCCCACAATTAACAATAATGCATTGCACCTGTGCAGCTGACCTGCGGAACCTGGGAATATACCATTTTGTCAAGATGGGGAGAATACAAGTGTGGAGAATATAATTATAATACCTTGTTAAAGTGATCATTATGTAAAATTTTCCATTGTAGTTATTTTACTGTAATTTAACAACAAAATAACCAGCGCAGATAGACAAAGAGGCATTCATGGTTTTACATTTAAAAGTAGCTTAACTTATATTTTCCCCCCTGGACCCAGGGTATGGCAGCTGCATACCCCTGCCATACCCAATTGACGCCCCTGTTTACATCCCTCTTCTATTCTTTTATATGGAATCCATATAAAAGAATAGAAGAGGGATGTAAACAAAGTCAGCCAGACAACGGCCACAATGATTATTTTATCATTATTTTACGCTTTTTGTGGTCATTTTTGAAAAGAAACACATGCTTAAAGCTTAAAGGGGAAGACCGCCCATTTTCAATATTGAACTATGTCATTAATATACCTTAGAGGAGTTGTGTGGAAATTAAAAAAAAAGTTCCCTCCCTTCTGTGTTGCCTAGAACTGAAGGATTGACATAGTTGACATGACATAGTTCAATATTGAAAGTGGGTGGTCTTCCCCTTTAATTTCTTTTATAAAATATTTTCGAAACATTATTTTTTATTTTAGCATCCGTTTTTCAAGAAAAAGTTTACTGTAGCTCCTTTAATTCTGTGAGTGTACAAATGGAACCAAATGGACCCATGAGGCTCTCTGAGAATGTTTTGTGGGACGGAGGTTTTTTGTTTTGGAGAGCGTCTGGAACCGTCTCTCCCTCCTTTGATTAAAAACAAACCACACGTCCTCTCTTGCTCTTAAGGAATTGCAGCAGTCGATACCGCTCCTTCTTTCTTGTCCTCCCCCCCTTTTGATTAAATCACACCGCAAATACACAGCAGCAAAGGCTCTCTGGGAAAATTCATTTCCCATCCGCAAGGCTTGTTTGTGTCTACCGCGTGCTCCTGCAAAATCGTCGTTGTCGGGCAGAAACCTCGTATCTCCATAGTTTCAAATGTGTATGTGCGATGCGAGGCGTTGTGTGCTTGTAGATCGGCTGTTTTCACTAGTTTAGTTAGTTTTTAGATGATAAATACAAAACGAACGGTTTTGGACATACAAGGTTTCCACCCGACATCGACGAAATGTGGGTTTGAATTTCACGCAAGACCACATCATCGTTTCCCTCTGTCTGTCTGCCTGTCTGCCTGTCTGTCTTTCTGTTTGTCTATCCATCTATCTGCAAACAGCACTGTTTCCCAAACACTGGGCACGGGGTGGAGACCCATTTGTGGGTCGCAGACACATTTGTATGGGTCCCTTGATTTTAGTTTACTTTATTTTGTTTTTAATTACTAGACACCTGAGGGCGACATGCGACCTCGAGGTCGCGCCAATTCTAGGCCATCTGGCCAGTGATGTACATCGGACCAGTTATACCCATATATGGAGACCCCTGGTACCCATATATGGAGATCCATGGGGCATAAAAGGGATTCTGTTAGTGATGTCACCATCACCTGTGATGTCACAGTGATGTGTGAGGGGAACCACAGTGTCTGGTTAGGGTACCAAGATGACACAGTGCCAGCCAGTTGTTTGTTAACTCATCTAGTGCCATTCGCGAGATGTCTCGCGAAATGTACTCGAGTATCTGTAGTGCCATTCACAGGATATCTCGGGAAAAGTAATAGATTACTGTAACGGCGAGTACATTACCGAGAAGAATGGCCGACGGTCCGGAGACGAAATCCGTCGCTGATTTCGCATCATCACGGCTCCACGAGCACAAAATAGTCCCATCCATAACATTGAGGTGGACGGGGGATCTCATCTTTAATGTCCATTATCTCAAAACTACACTTTAGAAGCTAGGATGGAGGCAGATGCTCGCTTATGTTACACAGTTATAAAAGCTCCCGGTCGGCCATTACACAACTCCACGTGGACACGGATCGGTTCCGGCGCACGATCCGATGACGTCAGACCGGAAGTGATTGCGCGGTGGACTTCTGGCCTTCAAAATAAGACAACGCAAGTGAATGGGACCTGAAGGAGGCACTTTGGACATTATAATCCGTTAATGTCTGGGGCTCTGAATGAGTTAACTTGGGGGTGCCTACTTGACAAGCCCTGTTAAGAAACTTAATGTATACATTTATGTGTCGTCTAGAAGAGTCTGAAAACAGTATCATTGTGATCTTAACTAACCCTGTGAAGTGTTCCAATCGGTTCTCGTCCATGCTCAGGAGACATTGATGTAATAGCCTCTACAGACTGTGAATATATATGTATATATTCTCTTTTATCTGACCTTTTATTTTTTTTCTTATGATGATTTTATTACTGTTTTTATGTTTTATGTTTTGTCATCTCTATGTGATATGGACCTGAGTCTGAAATAAAGATTGATTATATGTCAGGCGTTGTAGACAGACAGACAGACAGACAGACAGACAGAGATATGGTCAAGCTGTGACGGGTCACATACTTAACTTAATATTTCAAAACATTTTCAAAAAACATTTTCATGAATTAAAAAAAGAAATTCTATGATTTTTATCAGTAATTTCATAAAGAAATAAAAATTTAAAAAATATATAAGAAATGACATCAATTAGAAGAAGTTGTGAAAATAGCCGATCTACAAGCTCACAATGCGGCAAGAAGCGACGCGTTGTGATTGCGACCGTCAGGTCGCAGTTACTATCAAAACCTCCACCGGCTGTCTGTCTGTCAATCAGTCACGTCACGGTCACGTCACATCACGTCACGTCACATCATGTCACGTCACGCCACGTCACGTCACACTTTTCCCCTACTCATATTTACCGTTGCCCCTATCCATGCCAAACTTTGCACACACACTCCTTGGCTCATTT
>NC_137831.1:42659465-42719465 GCF_963921795.1 Nannobrachium achirus | reverse complement strand
AGGCTTTTCTCTTCGGAGATGAGTAAGCCTGGCTACGCGAGGCTACTGCCAACCTGGGGAGACAACAGACTGACCTCACCCTTCCTTCTATGCATGAGGAGTCCAAGTTGCTTCTTTTCACCTGACAGGGGGGGGGGAGTTTCCCTAGTTGGACTTAGAAGGAACACGTTATTTCCAACCATTTATCATTTTATGCTTTAGCTATTAAAAAATAGCAGATCTACAAGCTCACAGCGAGCTTGTAGATCTGCTATTTTTGAAAAATCTTGAAAATGTGTGCAATTCTTTGAATATTTTTGACCCAATTCTATAAGTCTCTTCTGAATCCTTCTAAGGAAAAATGATATGTATTTTACCATGGACCCCCATCTCAAAATATTGTATCAGGGACCCCCCAGAAGCAAATATTTGAGTTACAAATGTTTGCTTTAAAAAATATATATGTATTCAAAGATTTGCACACATCTTCATAATTTTTCAAAAATAGCAGATCTACAAGCTCGCAGCGCGCTGCAAGCTTGTATATTCTGCTATTTTTCAATAGTTAGAGCGTTCAATAACTCCAGGCCCTAAATGGGTTAACCTGCGAAGGCCTGGCCGAGCGGCCGCGCTGCTGTTTGAGCAATGGCCTGCCTCAGTCGCATAGCTACTGACATTCACACCCCAGCGCTTCCCAAGACGACCACAGGCTTCAAATGTTGGCCAGCAAACCACCTTGGGTCAACGGGCCCGCTGAGAGCCGTGATGTTCGTTCGGGAGGAGAGAGAGCGACGGTCATTCATTATCTTGTTCCTGGGCCTCTAAAGTCTGACGCTTTGGTTTCTCCTTGTCCAGCAATTCTCATCCGTTTTCATTTCAGGGCCCCCGGTTTGATGTGCATCATTAGGCCATGGACCCCCATTTGATCTGATTTTGACATTTTTAAAGACCCAGTGAAATGAAAAACAAAATGTTCACACTTTTAGAGCTTATCTGTGGTAATCATATTATGAACATTCCTAACACTAGATGCCAAAAAAATGTAGAAAGATGAAGATGAAAATACCCCATCATTTCCTGTGAACAGAAACGTGCTGCATGATGTCATAGACAGACTTTTTGAACATAAATGAACCTTTGATTACATTCACCTGTTTGATTCCCATTGCTGCACATTCCTCCAAACACAGCTGATTTTAATTACAGAGCTACTCCTTATTGTAAACTTAATGAGCACAATAGAATATGTATCTGTAAACATTATCCACCTGTTTCCGCGTTATCTGGGACACTTCCGCTTAACCGCAGACATACAAGCTCACGTCGCGTCGCAGATGCAACCGCTGTGAGCTTGCAGATCATTCTCGGCTGCGCGCAATGCACGACGGGAAGTGGGAAAGTTGTGGATAGGTTAGAATAATAAGCAACTTGGTAACAAACATTCTGCACAAGAGGCAGCCTGGTCGTGTATCTCTGCCTTGCTAATAATGATGGCTACAAACAAAACATTAGGCATCACATGACTCAGATTTTACGTTCCATCGCCCGAAGGGCTGGTCCCTTCTGATTGGTTCAGAAACACACAGTATTCAGACTGATACTTCAAAATAAAATGCCCAAAATAGCCATTTCACTAGGTCTTTAAAGGATGACTTCACCACTTTTCAACCTATGGTCATATACCGGTAATTGGTCCTCCTCACTGATGTTCATGATAAAATAGCACAATTCCTTTCCACTCGTCTGTGTCTCATAGGAGGGCTGGCAGTTCAGAAACCTGTCTACCAGTGACATCATCGATGGAGAATCCAAGCTAATAGACACTGCAGGTTTACTAATCCTGAATAGTTACCATGCTATAATGGAAGCCATTGTTCTCAAGATAATAAATATCGAAAAATTATTTTTAAATCTTGTTTAAAAATAATCTGCCTAACGATGATGTCACAGGTAGGCAGTGTTCTTAATTGCCCCTCTTATGAGACAGAGTAGAAAATAATTGTGCTATTATATCACTAGTAAGACGCCTCAGGGCGACATGCAACCTCGGTCGTGCCAATTCTTGGCCATCTGGCCAGTGATGTATATCGGACCAGTTACCCATATATGGAGACCCCAGGTACCCATATATGGAGATCCATGTACTGTATATGGTTTCCTTTTATGCCCATACATGGAGATCCCCATCTGAAGCAGCAACACAGATATGGACCATGTCTTGGACATCTGGGCATTGATGTATATCTTCATATATGGGCATAAAAGGGATTCTGGGGATTACCCATATATATGGACTTTTACATAGGTGATGTCACCTGTGATATCACCTTGATGTGTCAAGGGAACCACAGTGTCAGGCGTGACCTTCAGAGATACACAGATATGTGGACAATTGATTGCTTGAAGACTTTATCAGAAGAAGTTTGCATAGAAAAAGGTACAGTTTCATGACGGTACAGTTCACTGGTTACAAGGTCTACTAAAAGGAGATCCTAGAAAAGACTAAGCTTATTTCCACAGGAAACCATTGAAGTATCTCATATAACATTGAATGACAGACGGATAGAACACAGTACTATGCAGTAGATATAGTCAGGGAAAAAAGGGGAAACAATTTAAAAAATAAAAACATACAGTAGGTAAATACACTGGTAAATACACTGGTTCACTGGTACAAGGTCTACTAAAAGGATATCCTAGAAAAGACTAAGCTTATTTCCACAGGAAACCATTGAAGTATCTCATATAACATTGAATGACAGACGGATAGAACACAGTACTATGCAGTAGATATAGTCAGGAAAAAAAGGGGAAACAATTAAAAAACAAAAAAAAACAAGATGTGCCGGATGTCATCAGAGCATGATGTCAGAGCAGCAAAACCCATAGACCATAAAACTGTGTATGTGTAATGAGGGGGCCAAGGATAGACCCCTGTGGGACGTACCCTGGTCAGTGAAGCATAGGGTTTAAGTGGTTCTGGAGAGATAAAAGTGGCGTTCTGCAGGTAGACTACAGCAGCAGCCTCCTCTCTCGCGGGCTAATGTTTTATTTAAAAACCACCGCTCGTGGCCAAAAACACTGTAATCGGACCACAAAGGTTTTCATTGTATCGCCTCAACACAGCTGTCGGACTTAATTATTCCAGATGGCGACTTTTAAGCCATTTAGGCCTAGAATTATTTAATGCTTTAACCAGTGAAAAATAGCAGACCTACAAGCTCGCAGCGCGGCACCGAGTGCCGCGCTGCGAGCTTGTAGATCTGGCTATTTTTGAAAAAGTCGTGAAAATGTGTGCAAATCTTTGAATGGCTCATTTTTAAAGTGAACATTTGTAACTCAAATTTTGCTTCTGGGGGGGTCCCTAGAAGTAAATGTTTTGAGATGGGGGTCCTTGGCCAAATACATATCCTTTTGGGGGTCCTTCACAAGTTCACATGAAAAAGTTTGAGCACCGCTGACATAGAAACAGGATTTAGAAGACACTAGAATCGGGTCAAAACATTCAAAGACTTTTCCACAATTTTTCAAAAATAGCAGATCTTCAAACTCGCAGCGCGGCACTCGCAATAATGCATACTCGGTCTAACTGGGTTAAGAGACCCGCAGCGGTCTGTGTGTAAAGTTTTAACAGCTTAAAGGTAATGAATTAGTGATGTTTTAGAAGGGACAGTAAATAAGGCCTGGGAGAGAAGAGTCGCCGTGAGGTAATGTGAAATCGAAACACTTAGTTTTTTTTTTTTTTTCACTCTTTTCCCCACAGCACAGAGGTGCCTCTAAGCCCGAAGCACAGCAACAGTGTTTAACTTTCCTTAAGTTTATTATTTGCACAGAGAAGATGTGACAAAATATCAAAGTGAATCTCACCTGATTCAGTGTTCTGTCGACGCCAGTACAACACAACCGTGGATGATTGGGTTTGTCTGTTTTTTGTCTCCACCAGCCGAAGGCTTGGGGGAGAGTATGTTTTCGCCTCCGTCCGTGCGTCCGTCCGTCCGTGCGTCCGTCCGTCCGTCCAGTTTGTTACCAGCTAATCTCCGGCGCCGTTGCCCAGGTCGCTGCCAAAATGAGCACACACACTCCCCGGATGCCAGTTCAGAACCTCTGCCCCACATTTTTCAAATGGCCCTGTTCTAGCCCCACCATGAGGCCGATGTTTGCAAAACACATTTCTGTACACTACTCTTAGAGATCTTGTCCACAAATCCTACAAATCGGTAGACAGTATCTCTACAGTCATGTGATCAACATGGATCTGTCCGATTTTCCATATTCCATTCTGATTGGCTACAATCTGAAAACACAAATTGACATGAATCCAAAATACACTGACGATTGTGCTGTCAAACAATGCAACTATATGGAATCTATGATAAATGGTAAATGGTGCATTTATATAGCGCTTTTATCCAAGGCACTTTACATAGATTGTGCATTACATTCACCCATTCACGCACACATTCATACACCGGTGGCGGAGGAAACCATGCAAGGCACCAACCTACTCACCAGGAGCAATTAGGGGTTCAGAGTCTTGCTCAAGGACTCTTCGACATTAACTCAGGGGGAGCCCGGATTCGAACTGGGAACGCTTTCGGGAACCCTTCGTGCTCTAATAACGGTTTCTCTACCCCTGAGCTATGCCGCCCCTATAAGCCCCATAAGCTTGTGGGGGTCCCTGTTTCATCTCTCTCTCAACTAAGGGGTCCTTGGCCTGAAAACGTTGGAAGACCCCTGGCATGAATTGTAAATTGTACACTGTCAGAGTTAAGGGGAAGACCTTGAAATGTACAAGTTTAATCCATTCGTACTAAAATGTCTCCTCCTCCTCTCTCGCAGCAACAGCAGGAGCTCCTGGCCCTGAAGCACCAGCAGGAGCTGTTGGAGCACCAGAGGAAGATGGAGAACCACCGCATGGAGCAGGAGATGGAGAAGCAGCAGCGGGAGCAGAAGCTGCTGCTGCTCAAGAACAAGGAGCGGGGGCAGGAGAGTGAGTCCTACACCGTCACCCACACACCATCAGAGAGAGAGAGAGGATGATTAGGGCTGTGAGGTGGAATTCAGATCAATCAATAATCATGAGAAATGAGGAGACAAGACAATTATTAGGTGGTGGTGGTCAAGTTTATGTAAACATGATATCATGGACACAGAGCCGTTTCTGGGTCCATGGGGGCCCTAAGCATGATTCTGCTATGGGGCCTTCCTGCGAAAAAATAATAGGCCTAACATTTTTTATCGTTTTTTAATCCATTTTATAATGGAAATATATATATATAAAAAAAGTATATATAAATGAATAAATAAAAAACGACAACAACAGGCAATGCATTTTTGCTATGTTTGATTTGTTCTTTTCTTATTTAAATAAAAAATGAAAACTTCCCTAGGGGTGCTGGAACACCTGCAGCACCCCTAGTTCCCATGCTGTTCCCACGCTCCTGCACAGTGGCCACTGTGCCAAAACATCACATTCACTTTCTCTTTCAGCGGTGTGGAGATGCGCGGAAGCAAAGAAAGTCACCACAGTTTGATTTGATCATTGCTTTAGTCAATTATGAAGGGATTTTAAAAATTAAAACGTCTCCATATTTCTTGGGAAGTCTACTTCGCAACTTGGCCTTTGCGATTCGCTAATCGCGGGATTTCACATCGCGATTTCGTTTTGAAAACGATTAACCATGCAGCACTAGTTCTTTTCTGCTGAGGAGGGGGCGGTGGGGGGCCTTTTTGGTCGGCGGGGCCCTACGCAGAGTGCGTAGTCTGCGTATACGGCCCGCCGGCGCTGCATGGACAGAAGTACAATTAACACTCTGGGCAGTGGTAAAAGAGTTCTGCCAAGAAGAAAGGTCAAACACTAGAGTTATACTGTGGCTTCAAGGCCTCTGGAACGAGCTGTACCATAACAAGATAGGCTTTACCAAAACAATAGTTACTGAGGCCTACTGAAGGCCTCTCTACCCTAACTATCAGGTATTGGTATCATCATAAATACCTAGATATTAATATAATCAATGAATACATTATCTACTCTATAACGTCACAATCAATCATGATAATCTCTAATCTACTGCAGCTGTCACGATTATGACATTTTACATGACGATTAATTGTCACTCAAATTAATTGTGTTTCTGTCATTGACAATTACATTCCTGTTTGGCTTGTAGGCTTTGAAGTTGCACATGGCAGATATGACATAACCTAAATGTACAAAGAAATGACTGACATATTTGACAACTTTATTCTTGAAAAAGAACCTTGTTAATGGAAATAGCCGATCTACAAGCTCACAACGCGTCACAACGCGTCACATCGCGTCACATGGCGTCACATCGCGGCACGTTGTGAGCTTGTAGATCTGATATTTCCACTATTTTTGAAAATGTATGAAAAATATGATAATTTTTCTACATTTCAACGATTTTGACAAAATAATTGCGATTATGTCAAATAATGGCGATTAGATGATTATGTAATAATTGTGACAGCCCTAGGGATGATTATGTTGAATGTCAACCATTTGGGACGAGATGTAAAAAATCTTCGTTGTTGGGTGGAAACCTTGTAGGTCCACAAACCGTTTGTTTTGCATTCATCGTATTAATATTATTTGAAATAGTGAAAATAGCCGATCTACAAGCACCACCGCGAGGCGTTGTGTGCTTGTAGATCGGCTATTTTCACTAGTTTTCTGCGACAGTCCTGTATGATGAAGCAGGGCTTTACTTTATGAAAAGGCAGAGAATATTTGAAACTTGGAGATACAGAAGCTGCTGCCTCTCAAGAGCGGGGGAGTAGAGGGGGCAGGAGAGTAACTACCGTCACCCAGACACCACGAGAGAGAGGATGATTATGTTGAATGTCAACCATTTTGTCTCCTTGACATTTACCAATCCAGACTTAAAAGGACGAGATGTAAAAATGCAGATTTATACAGGGCTAACCTCGCGTCACCAGGCTTTCTCGGGGGGAAAGCCTGGTGTTCGTTTACAACGGGCCGTTGATCCGCTCTAGGCGGAAACCACAAGCAGAAGATGCGGCGTCGCTTTGTTTTGTTTCCCCCCGTTTGTTTCCCCAATCCCTATTAAAATGCTCGAGTAGCCTAGTGTAGTCTTGCCAGTTGCTACCAGTTGGACTAAAAGATGCATATACCAAACACATTTTCCAAAAGCAAAACTACACCACATCAAGGGGTTTATTGGGTAGGCCCTAAAAGTATGTCCTTGAGCGCAGGGGAATTATTTTGGATTAAAACTGTTTCCAGTTTGATAGTTCCGGCCAGTCCGTCTAGGACTACAACATGACGTAAAGTGGTTTCCGCTCCCGACCAGATCAAACCCCGAAAAAGGCGAAGGGACCCTAGGCTAATACAGGGCTCCCACGGTCGTGAAATTCCTGGAAATATTTTGAAATGCTTTTGTGTGATGCTGTAGTATGATCAAGCGGGGTGTTTTTTCCAACATCACGCGAAAGATGTAACATGGTAAAATGCAATACTACGTGATACGTTGTTAGCTTATGGATCTGTTCTTTTTGTCAAATGACAGCTTCGCTCGAGTCTGTCTTGGTGCATTGATAACACACTGGTTTAAGAGTCTAATTATTGCACCGTATGATTGCTATAGGCCTGGAAAATTTGGAAATGGGGTAGAATTTAGCCAAAAATAGCAGATCTACAAGCTCACTGTGAGCTCGAGGCGTTGTGAGATTGTGGATCGGCTATTTTCGGCAAAGAGGTTTGGTGTAGGGGCGCCCGCTGGCCTAGTGGTCAAGGCGCATACCACATACTAGGCTATGATGCCTGCTGGCGTCGTCGGTTCGATTCCCGATCCAGACAACCTTTGCCACGTGTCATTCCCCGTCTCTCTCTCCCCATTTCCTGTCAGTCTACTGTCCTATCAAATAAAGGCATAAAAAGCCCAAAAAACAAATATTAAAAAAAAAAAAAAAAGAGGTTTGGTGTAGAGGGGAAAAAAGAGCAGACTAAGTACAGAGTGAAACGTCAAGTTTATTAAGTATCGACGGTTCAAGTGGTTAAATATCTGAAAACACAAATTGACAAGAAAAACCAAAATACACTGATGATTGTGCTGTCAAACAATGAAACTATATGGAATCTATGAACAGGTTGTGGGGGTCCCTGCTTCATCTCTCTCTCAACTAAGGGGTCCTTGGCCTGAAAACTTTGAAGACCCCTGATCTACTGTATAAGGAGAGCCGGTTAGACGTTAGCTAATGTCCATTTCTAACAGAACCCCTAGCTTCGTCCCCATTTGCGTCTTCCAGAGTTCCCAGTACTTTTTGGAAGAAAAAGAAGAAGGAAAAAAATGAATGTTGAAAGCACCATTGACCTAGAGACGTTGGCAGCGCGCACGGAGCATGCGTGCGCGCGTGCGCGTTTTCCATTTCACTTGGAGAGCGTGTGTGTTTACTATGGTAAATACGGAGCCGTATTAGCCGGTGGCCTTGGCCCGGGCTAAAGCAGGTTATTGCTGCTCGGCGCGCGCTGCTGGCTGTCTCTCAACAAGCCATTGACAGTCTGGGGGAGGCCAGTTCACACGCTACAGTATATATGGTCGTTGTCGGAATGGAAACCTTGTATGTCCAAAACCGTTCGTTTTGTATTTATCGTTTTAAAAATGATTTAAACTAGTGAAAATAGCCGACCTACAAGCACACAACGCCTCGCGCCGCGAGGCGTTGTGTGCTTTTAGGTCTGCTATTTTCACTAGTTTTGTGCGACACTTTTGTATGATGACGTTTATTTTACCAAAGAAGTAGACGTGTAACGATACAATTTGACAGTGATACGATACGCATCACGATACATGGTTGACGATACGATACATGGACGATATTGGTTCATTCATGGTGATACGATACGATTCGATTCAATGCTTTAAAATCGATATAGTAAGTATTTAGCAAGGAAATGAAATCTGTGTAAAATATCTATTATTATCGAAGTATAAACGCTGTGATTATCTAGCAAATACATGGACATTATATTTCAACACATATGGACAAACCCACCTTGACATGAACACAGAGATTACACACATTTATCGATAGACCAAGAGTAGCTATATGGAATGGAAAGGTGATTAGACCCCTATTTTTAATTTTCCCTCTTAAAATTGCCAAATACAGTGCACAAATACAATCAATTATTTGCATTGCAAAACGATTCGATACCGATTAGCGCATGTTAAAATGATACAATACGATACAAAGACAAAACGGTACGATATTGTGCTTTTTCAAACGATATAGTAGATCATTGCAAATTAAAATTGATTTTTCGATTCAGTTACTATATCGTTACTCCCCTACAAAAAAGACATACACATTTGAAACTTGGAGATACGAGGTTTCGGCCCGACAGTGGCGATATGGAAAGAGGGTACAGATCAAGGCTGTGTGTGTGTGTGTGTGTGTGTGTGTGTGTGTGTGTGTGTGTGTGTGTGTGTGTGTGTGTGTGTGTGTGTGTGTGTGTGTGTGTGTGTGTGTGTGTGTGTGTGTGTGTGTGTGTGTGTGTGTGTGTGTGTGTGTGTGTGTGTGTGTGGACAGGGAAATAGTTACTACTTTGTGAAGTAAAGATAGTACAATCGGAGGAAAAAACCAAGTGGGGACAAATGAATAGGTCCCCACAAGCTGTTTAGGGGTTAGGTTAAGGGTTAGGGTTAGGTTTAAAAATGAATGGAATGTCCCCACAAAGATAGTAGACTATGTGTAATGTCCCCACAAAGTATCAATTGCAAACCTGTGTGTGTGTGTCTGAGAGATGGAGAGAATGTGAAGTGTATCATGCGGTATATTGTCACTGTCAGGCAGAAACCTCGTATCTCCAAGTTTCAAATGTGTAAATTTTTTCGCAAAGTAAAGCCCTGCTTCATCATACAAGGCCATCGCACAAAAGTGGTGAAAACAGCCGATCTACAAGCACACAACGCCTGTTTTCACTATCATTTTAAAAATGATAAATACAAAACAAATGGTTTTGGGCATCCAAGGTTTCCACCTGACAACGACGATATCTATGTGTCTCTCTCTGAGTAAGAGGCAACGCGTGGCCGTTTATGTGCGAGAGAGTTGGTGAATGAGCGGACGAACGGTGTGAATGAGAGGACCTCAGTCACCGTGTGGGAGAGGGTGACATCACTGCGTGTGCGTGCGCACGTGCACGGGCGCACAGAGGAGTTCCGAACATTGTGTCAGTGCCCCTCGTTGATACAATTCCAGTGGCGTCAGTTCAGAAAAAGCTAAGGTATGGCAACGTGACTGGTGCCTTCGCGCGCGTGCAAGACACCAGTCACGTTGCCATACCTTAGCAACAGGCACGATGAAAAGTAAATTTTATTATTTCCCCCTGCAGCCAAGGTATGGCAGCTGCCATAGCTTGCCATAGCTTGCCATACCCAATTGACGCCAATTGATGTAAAGTAACTAAGTACATTTACTTAATTTGGCTATTTGAACATAGCTAGTTTTCCACAGTCTTTTGAAAATAAAAAAAATACTTTTACACAATTTTGATGGGGCATTCTTCATAACTAGTACTTTGACTTTTGGTACTTTAAAGGAGTAGTTCACCCCCAAAATGCCATGGAGACTTGAGTTCAATCATATTTTTGTTTTTGTTTTAGTCACATTCATAAGACAATAATTTAATGGAAAAAAAAATTACTCCCATTGATTCCGGATTGGGAACCGAATGCATTTGGGTCCCCATCCGGAATCAATGGGAGTACATTTACTATAACAAATTTCTTGTTTTAGGAATACGAAAAATACAAAAAAATAATATTGAACTGATGTCTCCATGGGGTGTGTAATCAATAGAAAAAGTCATTTTGGGGGTGAACTACTCAAGTACATTTTGATGCCAATACTTTTGTACTCATATACAGTACATTTTGAACTCCGGACTGCAGTATTGGTACTTGTACTGAAGTGAAAAAATAGAGTACATTTTCCACCCTTGGATGAGTCATAAGGTGGTGTGTGTGACTCATGCAGGTGCAGTGGCGAGCACCGAGGTGAAGATGAGACTGCAGGAGTTTGTCCTCAACAAGAAGAAAGCCCTCGCTCAGAGGAGCCTCAACCAAGGAGGCCTTCCCAACGACGCGCCATACTGGTACAGGTACGTACGCAACACTGGGGCTGTGGCCAGGGGTGTCGCACCACATTCTGGGCCCCGGGTGCAAGGATCCACTCACATTTTGTACTTAGACTGTTGAAAAATAGCAGATCTACAAGCTCGCTGCTTCTAGATCTGCTATTTTTGAGAAAACGTGAAAAGTCTTTGAATATTTCAAATCCTTCTAAGGTTTTTTTGAAAAACCCATGTTTCTATGTCAGTGGTGCTCAAACCTTTTCATGTGAAGGACCCCCAAAATGATATGTTTTTTGCCACTGACCCCTATCTCAAAACATTTAGTTCCAGGGACCCCCAGGGAGCAAAATATGAGTTACAAATGTTCGCTTTAAAAATACACATATTCAAAGATTTGCACACATTTTCACGACTTTTCAAAAATAGCAGATCTACAAGCTTGCAGCGCGGCACTCGGTACCACACTGTGAGCTTTTATATCTGCTATGTTTCAATGGCTAAAGTATAAATTAATTAAGGCCCCTCCATCTTGGGTCCTAGTAACTCAGTCCCAGGCCTTTGCAACACCAGAGACGAAGGAGGGAAGAAAGGAAATGACTGGGTGAATAAGTAAAGCGCGTCAGTACTAATACAACTTTTTTTGATATATATATATATTTGGTTCGCCTACGATATATAAAATCCATAAACATTCATGAGCTTCAGTGACGATGACGTTACGATGCTTGTTTGTTCCCCACTTCATCGCTCACGCAAAACAAGCTGAACACGCACACACGCACGCACGCACGCACGCACGCACACACGCACGCACACGCACGCGCGTGTGCACTGTGACTGAGAAGGGTTATTGGAACCTGATGAGAGGTACTGGTATACTGAGGCCTTGCCTTGTCTGTTCTTTGCGGAACAGAAAAGAACGTTGTTCACCGAAGTCGAAAAACAGCGGCCAGCCTGGAAACTCAATTTCATGATGGAGGAATCATGCTAACTGTTAGGCTACTACTAGACCGAGAATTGCTCGTTTTTATTGGATGAAAAAAAAAATATATATATATATATATATATATTTCCTGTCGAATATTCGACTATTCGAATACTTTGAGGTCGAATAATTTGAATACTAAAAATCACTATTCGTGAATGCACGCGTGCCTTTTTATGGTGTGCACAGCTCTAGCTTTGTCTGTGGTTTTACTATTCTTTTTCAGTGCTATTCTCTCTCTCCCTCTCCCTCTCTCTCCCTCCATTGACTCTCTGCTTATTAAGAGTTAGTTTCCTCTCCTCTGTGCATGCAGAGGCCAGGAGGACATTAGGCACCACAGAGTGTATATATATATATTGTCACTGTTGGGTAGAAACCTCGTATCTCCAAGTTTCCTGCTTCATCATACAAGGCCGTCGCACAAAAGTAGTGAAAACAGCAGATCTACAAGCACACCACGCCGTTGTGTGCTTGCAGATCGGCTGTTTTCACTAGTTTAAATCATTTTTAAAATGATAAATGCAAAACGAACAGTTTTGAACAAGGTTTCCACCCAACAACAACAATATACCGGTATATACATATATATATATTTATACATACATTCACCAGACCAGAACATGGCTTTGGACCGGGGCCAGGTCCAGCTTATAACCTGGCCTACAAACACAGCACAACACTGCTCTGTGGGCAGAGAAGCACAGATGGCTGATTAGGCCGCGTGTCTTCAACATGGAGCTGATGGATTAGAGCAGCAGCAGCAGCGCTCCAATCACTCAAATCTATCAGTCAGGAGTTTTGTTTTCAGAGGGATTATTCGGTTGGATTGAATTCGCAAGGGAGCAATTTTCTCCCCGCCTTATTTTAACGACTTAATTTTAGCCTCTTAAAGGAGTAGTTCACCCCCAAAATGACTTTTTTTCCTATTGATTACTCACCCCATGGAGTGCAATAATATTTTTAGTTTTTTGTCGCATTCCTAAGACAATAATTTGATTACAATAAATGTACCCCCGTTGATTCCGGATGGGGACCCAAATACATTAATGGGCCCCCATCTGGAATTAATGGAGCTACATTTACTTGAATCATTTTGTATTTTTTTTTGTCTTAGGAATGTGACAAATACAGAAAAGATATTATTGACCATGGGGTGAGTAATCAATAGGAAAAAAAAGTCATTTTGGGGGTGAACTACTCCTTTAAGCCAGTGGTTCCCAAACCTTTTAGCTCGAGACCCAAAAGGGAAATTAGACGTTTGCCCTGGACCCAAACTAGTGAAAACTACTAGCTTGCAATGCGTTGCTTTGTTGTGTGATTATTTATGCTCATGCTTATTTGCGCATGTGTTTGTGTGTGTGTGTTTCTTTGTCCAGGAAAACCCAGCACAGCTCTCTGGACCAGAGCTCCCCTCCGCAGACGGGCTTGTCCGCCTATAACCATCCTGTGTTGGGCGTGTACAACCCTCGCGATGACTTCCCCCTGCGCAAGACCGGTACTGCACGCACACACACACGCGCACACACACACGCACACACAGGTGCACACATGCACTTTCACCACTTGCTCCATACCCGTCCACACTGGGCAGCAGCAGCTCTGGCAGGGGCAGAGGGGCTGGCGCACATTTTGGCGTCATTTAGCCAGGACTTCATTCCCGCGGGCTCCACACGGTTTTCCGCCGTGCTCGTCCGGTATAGCTGCTGTGCGAGCTCGTGTTTCTCTCTCGTGCGCGCGCACAGTAGCACAGTTTCACCACTGTGCCTGTCCGGCAGCCTCTATGCAGACTCACGTTTGGCGTAATTTAGATAGCATCAGAGCTCCACGCCATTAATCACTCCCTAAATTAGCCTGTCAGGGATTTCCCAGCAGCTCCCATATGAGAGTGTTGGTGGAGACTCTGTACAGTAATGCGTAGGTGGTTTAAAGAGTTCAGGAGAGTGCACCACGGCCCGAAAGGACACAGCGAAATCATCAGGGTTCATTTAACCCATTTAGAACGGGTACACATTTTGTGTATCATTATTTTATGCTTTAACCCATTCAGGCCGGGAACACATTTTGCTGTTTGGGAAGGGCTTACAGTACATGTACAGTACGTAGCAACATATTTGTTTTGTAGGCTAATTTCTGATTTAGCCCTATTCTATAGGTTAGGCCTAAATGGGTTAACTATTGAGTGCCGCGCTGCAAGCTTGTAGATCTACTATTTTTGAAAAATCGTGAAAATTTGAATTTTGACCCGATTCTATAAGTGTCTTTTGAATCCTTCTAAGGTGTTTTGAAAAACCTATGTTTTCTATGTCAGCAATCTGGCCAGCCATCGTCAAAGAAAAGGTCCTTTTCACTTAACTGGAGCTCAGTTAGTCTGTTCTTGAGAGACTACTATGTCAGTGGTTCTCATACTTTTTCATGTGAAGGACCCCCAAAATGATATTTATTTGGCCACGGACCCCCATTTCAAAATATCTAGTTCCAGGGACCCCCCCAGAAGCAAAATCTGAGTTACAAATGTTCCCTTTGAAAATACATATATTCAAAGATGTGCACACATTTTCACGACTTTTTCAAAAATAGCAGATCTACAAGCTCGCAGCGCGGCACTCGGTGCCGCGCTGTGAGCTTGTATATCTGCTATTTTTCACTGGTTAAAGCATTCAATAATTCTAGACCTAAATGGGTTAAAGGGGCATGATACACTTGACTGGTTTGTGTCGTTTGTTTTCTAGTTCAGGTTGAAAATGGCAATTCTAAAACAGCTAGTTCCATTCCTTGATTCTGATTGGCTGGTTTCCCTTTAATTGCTGTGGTATATGAGACTATAATCCACAACTTGAATCAGTTTATATCAAACCCAGGTGCGTTATTTCTTTCCACAGTGTTTCACAGGGCACCGGTTATCTGCACCTGTGTTGTTGGCAAAACAGCTGGGAAGTACTTTCTTGTAGACCTTGTAGTGAATTATTAGTGAAATAGAACAGTTTTAATTGGTACTGGTCTATGATTTTTCATGTTGCCATATTGTAACCGTTTTAGAAAAGCAATAAGCCACGCGAGGCATGTGGTTACCTGGTATTTTATAACGGCTGAGAGGGTTGGAGACGTTTAAGCTGAACTGTAAAGCAAACTAAACGCAGCCTAGGGTTTCGTGTCCCTTCACCACAAATTGTCTACAAATTTGTACTCCCTTTGTGGTTTGAGCTTACATTGTTTACTGTTTTAACCTCTACTATAGTAAATAAAATCACACCCGTGTGAACTGAGCGGTGGTCGTGGAGGCTGTGCAACAGCAAAACAAATATATGGGTAATAATAATAATAATGCCACTGCTATTGCAGTTGATGCTCAAGGCAGACTAGACTCAACAGCACCTCTCTGGTCACACAGGGTACTCAGGCTACATACACCAGAGGCTACATACAGACAGACACACACACAGACAGACAGACACACACGGATACACACACGGCCACGCTATGGAGACGGTGTGACCACCGCTCAAAAATAACATCGGAAAAGTACCTTCGCCATGAACAATTGTGTCTTTTCCCAACGAGGCACAGTGTTTGTGTGTGTGTGTGTGTGTGTGTGTGTGCGTGCGCTGAGTGCAAAGTGCATGTTTGTGCGCAAGTCTGTGTACTCCTTCCCGCCCGCGTACTGTGTGTGTGTGTGTGTGTGTGTGTGTGTGTGTGTGTGTGTGTGTGTGTGTGTGTGTGTGTGTGTGTGTGTGTGTGTGTGTGTGTGTGTGTGTGTGTGTGTGTGTGTGTGTGTGTGTGTGTGTGTGTGCGCGTGCGTGCGTGCGTGCGTGCGTGCGTGCCCACAGTGTATATGGGTGTGCTCTCCGGTTGGTTTGCCTGTGTGGTGTCTGTCTGCTGTGTGTGTGTGTGTGCGTGTGTGTGTGTGCGTGCGTGCGTGCGTGTGTGTGTGTGTGTGTGGTGGTGTAGCTGCAAACCAGCGGTCGTCTTACAGTGCAATTATTCACTTAGCGGGGTGGTAGGCCAGGCGGGTGCGGGCCGCCGCTCCGCTCCTGTTGATTCTGGGATCGGGCTAGGCCGCGGGACACTAGCAGCACACACACACACACACACACACACACACACACACACACACACACACACACGCCACAGTTGACTCTGGCCCACACGGCCGCATTCCAGCCTCAGGAGAAGGAGAGGAAGATGGAAGGGAGGGGAGTGGCGGTCATTGAGGGGGGGGGGGGGGGGGCAGTGAGAGAGAGAGAGAAGGAGGGAGAGGCGGAAGAGAAAAGAGGAGAGGAGAGCAAGGGGAGCTCGACCGCCACTGACCAGCCACTTAAAGATGCAGTGCATGATTTATTTCCCGCCTAAAACATGTTTATCAGGTATTATGATTATACTAGGAGGAGGATTTCTTTCCAAAAGAGTGTACAGAAAGAGTTAAAATTAGGTGTCTATGTGGCCACACCCACCAGTTCATTAAGTATGCCTGGTTGTCAGGTGGGTGGTGACCCAGCTGAAGTTAGCCACACCCACAGTGTTGGGTAAAAGGGGAGGGGATGATTTTATGATGTCATTTACTCACTGTTTTTGGATGGGCACTTTTGACCCACAAGGTGTCAGCCTCCAGGAAGAAATCCAAATTTCAAAGGGAATACATAATTGCTCATAACAACCACACCAGGGGGTCTAATGAAGTACTGTCAACCTCCTAGACACATGAAAACCAGAAAAAAGAACAAAACTATGGCACCACCTCTTTAAAGCCCTGCATACTTTGTCGTACAAGAATAGCAAAAATGAGCCGATCTACTACAAGCTCGCAAAGTGCCAATGAGATGTGACCTAGTAGCTATTTCTTTCTCGTTTATTTTATTTTATTCTTTTCTATGTTTGACACATTTCTTTACTTGTATATCATCACTGTCGGGCAGAAACCTTGTATCTCCAAGTTTCAAAAGTAGTAAAATTTGCAGTTCTACAAGCCATGCGAGGCGTTGTGTGCTTGTAGATCGGCTATTTTCACTATTTTAAAACGTTTTTTTAAATAATAACCCAAAAAAGGAAGGTTTCGGACATGCAAGGTTTCCACCAGACAACGACGATATAGCGCATACTTGTATTAATTTGTTATTTTATTCCCTTCCTGCCTTCTTTACTAGAATAATGCTCGCGGGCAGTTGAGGGGGTGGCGGTGGTTTCTTTTTAAAGGAGGCGAGTTGTAGGGGACAACACCGCCTCCGGTCAGCTCCTACGGAGGCCAGTAGCACGGCCAGGAGAGACACACACAGGGGCGTCACATGGGGGGGGGGGGGAGTGGGACGGGGGGGGGGGGGGGGGGGGGGGGGAGTGGGACGGAGTTACTAGGGCCCAAGGTGGGGGCGCCTTAATTATTTTATACTTTAGCTATTGAAAAATATCATATCTATAAGCTCACAGCGTGGCACCGAGTGCCGCACTGCAAGCTTGTAGATCTGCTATTTTTGAAAAGTCGTGAAAATGTGATGCAAATCTTTGAATATTTGTATATATATTTTTTCTTTTTATAATTTATTTTTTGGGGCTTTTTGCCTTTATTGACCAAGGGAGGTCCAATAGACTGACAGGAAATGGGGAGAGAGATGGGGAGTGACATGCAGTAAACGTCGTCCGGATCGGGAATCGAACCGGCAACGCCGCGGCAACCATGCCTATGTGGCGGTGCCTATGTGGTATGCGCCTTGACCAGTAGGCCACCGGACGCCCCAGAATATTTGTATTTTTTAAGCGAACATTTTTAACTAAAATTTTGCTTCTTGGGGGTCCCTGGAACGAAATATTTTGAAATGAGGGTCCGTGGCCAAATACATATCATTTTGGGGGTCCTTCACATGAAAAAGTTTGAGCACCACTGACATAGAAACATAGGTTTTTCAAAAAACCTTAGAAGGATTTGAAAGACTATTCAAAGAATTTTCACGATTTTTCAAAAATAGCAGATCTACAAGCTCGCAGCGCGGCACTCGGTGCCACGCTGTGAGCTTGTATATCAACATTTTTCAATACTTAGAGCAGAAAATAATACCTAACAATTAGGGTTGCCCGATCCCGATCACGTGATCGGATCGGCCGCCGATATGGCCGTTTTTATAAGATCGGAGATCGGGAAAAAAAAATCGAAACATTTTTTTTTTTTTTCAAAAAAATATTTTCTGGGAGTACTGAAAGTTACAGGTAAGGTGAATGCGATATGAAATGTAAGCTTACCATAATCACAGTAATCCTTAATCATTTTCAATCATATTCAAGGGCTTTTGGAGAAATGAGACAGACAGAGCACTGCAGAGGGAAGGTGATTGTGTCAGACTCTGTGTACAGCTGGCAGCTGATGCCAATAAGTAGTAATTGGCCCCTTGCTAATGGATCAAAGGAAGGCAATTATGTCTCTCTGCACTGTCAACTAGCTCAGTGGTTCTCAACCTGTGGGTCGGGACCCCCAGGGGGGTCCTCAAATTATTTTGGGGGGGTCCCCAGATGATTAACTTAACGTGCAA
Source organism: Nannobrachium achirus (assembly GCF_963921795.1). Lineage (NCBI taxonomy): Eukaryota > Metazoa > Chordata > Actinopteri > Myctophiformes > Myctophidae > Nannobrachium > Nannobrachium achirus. The sequence goes on along the minus strand of NC_137831.1, from coordinate 42,700,873 downwards.
CATTGTTTTCTCTCTCAACAGTAAACAAATCAACATAAAGTTTAAGTGTATAGAGGGTATCTGCACATTTCGAAAGTGAAAAATTAAGGACTTTTTAATACCTCTAAAATGACAAATTAAACATTGGCCAAATTGTCAAATATTAAAGCCAGAAATTGTGAAAATAGCCGATCTACATGCTCACAACGCCTCGCAACGCGAGGCGTTGTGAGCATGTAGATCTGCTATTTTCACAATAGAACCGTGTTATACAAAATATACTTCCTCAACTCTTCAGGGTCGGGGGTCCCCAGTTAAAATATGATTATTTTGGGGGTCACGGCCTGAAAAGGTTGAGAACCACTGAACTAGCTGCTACTGCATACTTTTAAAGCAGACTGGTTAATTGGTTCTTAACTTATTTTGTTTCAACTTTAAAAATGGCCAATGTTTTACCAGTTTTTATATAGTTTGTTGATTATTTTTGATGCTGTAATGGTCTATTTTTTTTTTTTTTTTGAGGTATTAAACAGGTTTTAAAAGTCCTTAAATCGTGACTTCACTGCCAAATTTCAAAGGCCACACCAAAGGTCCGCTGCACAATGATTGAGAAACACTGCACTAGTAGGCCTATATCACTATACACTACTCATAAGCTTTGTTTTTAATTTGTTGATTCAGTGCTGCACTAAGTGATAGAATGAATAGAATTTTTTTTTCTTAATGCCTTGCCAAAAGATCGGATCGGGAAAGATCGGGATCGAATCGGAAGCAATAATATTTGATCGGTATCGGATCGGGAGCAAAAAAACCCTGATCGGGGCATCCCTACTAACAATGTGTTCCCAGTTTAAATGGGTTAAACCCAATCCCCCTATGAAGAACATTCATGGGGGGCCCGCAGCGATCCTTGTACCCAGGGACCCAGAATTTGGTGCGACACCCCTGCACACACAGGAGCTGTTCCTGGAGGGAGGGTAGAGATTTCCCTTTGCTCGTCTGCGTTAATACATTCCAAACGGAATAGTTTATTGCCGTATCAAACAAGGTTGCGAGGAAGTTTGCTTCAAATAAACACAGTAGCACAGGGACGCCATTGGTATGGGCTAAGCATATACAGTAAGACCCCTGCCACCTCATTGAAAACACCTATTATTCAATAAAGCAATAAAACGGGTCGAACAAAGAAACCTGTATTTGTGGGAGGGAAACTGGCGTGTGAGAGAGAGAGAGAGCGAGACAACTCAAAGTGCATAACTTCGAGAAGCCAATTCAGACCGTGAAAAGTTTGAAAAATATATATATTTTAACCCATTTAGGCTTGGGATTATTGAATGCTTTAACTATTGAAAAATAGCAGATCTACAAGCTCACAGCTTGTAGATCTGCTATTTTTGAAAAAGTCGTGAAAGTGCATGTGTGCAAATCTTTGAATATATGTATTTTTTAGAACGTTTGTAACTCAAATATTGCTTCTGGGGGGTCCCTGGAACTAGATATTTTGAGATGGGGATCCGTGGCCAAATACACATCATTTTGGGGGTCCTTCACATGAAAAGGTTTGAGAACCACTGACATAGTAGTCTCTCAAGAACAGACTAACTGAGCTCCAGTTACTGTAAGTGAAAAGGACCTTTACTTTGACGATTGGCTAGCCAGATTGCTGACATAGAAACATAGGTTTTTCAAAATAAACATAGGTTTTTCAACAACAAAAAAAGCTTGCAGCGCTGCGAGCTAGTATATGTAACAGTATTAACTATAAGTGTGTATAATTACACAAAATGTTACATAAATAAGTGCATATACCTGACGATTCTCCATTGTGTACTGTATATAGAGTTTAGTGGTCACAGCTCCTTTAAGTCCCCTCCTACATTATCCTGTATAAATTACCTGCCACACCTCCACCTCTTCATTCTGTATTTCCGCATTGAATGAGGTCGGGTGGCCTTTGTTATCGTTCTGTGCAAAACACATTAATAATTGAAGTTACAAATGACTGATGAAGCGTTTGTTTGACTTTGTAGAGAAAGGAGCTCTTGTACACTGAAAAAGACTCACTTGGAGACGTGTGTGTTTCTGTCCTTTGTCAGAATTAAACGGAGGTTGTCTCCATAGAGAGTTTTGGGTCTATCTCTAATCTACACAACGCGGAGAGACAAAGATACACCGGTTATCTGCTATTTTTCAACTGTTAAAGCATAAAATAACAATACACGATAATGTGCGCCCGGTCTAAATTGGTTAAAAATAAGTTGTATATCGGTTAGAAGGCGAGCGTTGTGTGCTGCTCCGTGGAGAAGGAGAGGGCCTGTGTGCCACCCTGATATTTGCCCACACAGCACTGACGTGCGTTGCGGGGTTTACTTATGGTAATGCCAGCTGGGAGGGAGGTTTGGAGGCTTCTTTATAACACTGGCTGGCCATAAAGTGGAGGACTGGCACCTAGCGCTGCCCGGCAACGGTCACAGCGACCAAACAAGCGCTCCTTTTGTATGGGTCTCTCTCTCTCTCTCTCTCTCTGTCTCTCCCCGTCTCTCTCTGTCGGTGTCTCTCTATCTCTCCCCTTGGCATGGCTCCCTAGCCTCATGTAAGCGCTCGTTGGGTTATAGCGAGGCCACCCATGCCACCGCGGGGACATGCATGTGCGCGTAGAAGAAGAACATGCGTGTCCTGTATGTGTGGCTTGCGTTGTTGTCGCCCCCGCCTCTCAGTACTGGGGATGGGACGATATGAAAATGTCATTGTGACAAAAGAGATCGCGATTCACGATATTATGGCGATGATCAAAATTCATTATCCTGGGGCGGAACATTTGCTAAAAAAAATAGCAGATCTACAAGCTCACAACGCTTGTAGATCGGCTATTTTTTGGCAAAGAGATTTGTTAGAGAGCGAAAAAATTACTTTATCAAGTACGTATATCATAAGTACCTTTTACCAATAGGGTTTAAGTGGTACCGGATATGCAGCTCGGCAAATAAAAGGTGAATTGATCCCAGTGCATGACGGAGGACGATATCACGATAACTGAAATCTCCACGATACGATTATCGTGAGTGCTTTTTATTTCTATAATTTTTATCCCACGATTTTGCAACCCATTTTCACCCCAGTGCCAATTGCCTATGTAATCCTGGGCTCTGCTCTCCCTCTGCCGCGCCTGGGGAGACAACGGACTGACCTCATGCTTCCTTCAATGCATGAGTAGTCCAAGTTGCTTCTTTTCACCTGACAGGGGGGATTTCCCCAGGATGGACGTAGTGCGTGGAAGGAACACGTTATTCCAACCAGTTCCTTTCCCCTCCATCAATCGCCCCGGCTGGCCAGGGGGAGGCATTATTGGGACCAGCATTGCTGCATGTTTTGGTGAGGGTATCAACCCTAGGAGATACGGGGAGAACATGCAAACTCCACACAGAAAGGCCCTATCGCCGACCCCACCTAGGGTGTGGGCGCTGATGACGCGGAGGAAGAAACACGCCCCCAGCGCCCACAGCGTCCCCCGGCGGGAATCGAACTCGTGAGTGCTTTTTATCGCGATAAACAATAGTATCGTCCCATCCCTACTCTGTACCGGGGGTATACAAGGGACAGGAGCATGCCACATCGGCTCCATCGCAGCTTTGTGCACGGCGGCGTGAACGTGCACGTGCGCCGGGGCGCGCATGCACGCGGCGCCGGGCAGACCCGGGCCAACGGGAGCGGAGGGTGGGAGAGCTCCGCGCCCCCTGACCTTCAAAGTGAGAACAAGCTGTACATCACAAAACTTGGGCCCTGCCAAGTTGAATTCCTTCCCTGTGCACTATGTCTGTGGTCATTAGTGGAGAGGAGTGTTGCCCTAGTCTAACTAGGCCATCCCTCAATTCACATGAAGACAATAATAATAATAACCCTATTTATAACGCAGCTTGTGTCAAAGGAAGAGTACAGAGTGCTTTATTTAACCCATTTAGGCCTAGGATGCTTTAACTATTGAAAAATAGCAGATATACAAGTTCACAGCGTGGCACCGAGTGCCGCGCTGCGAGCTTGTAGATCTGCTATTTTTGAAAAAGTTGTGAAAATGTGTGCAAATCTTTGAATATATGTATTTTTAAAGCGAACGTTTGGAACCCAAATTTTGCTTCTGGGGGTGGTCCCTGGAACTAGATATTTTGAGATGGGGGTCCGTGGCCAAATACATATGATTTTGGGGGTCCTTCACATGAAAAGGTTTGAGAACCACTGACATGGTAGTCTCCCAAGAACAGACTAACTGAGCTCCAGTTAAGTGAAAAGGACGTTTTCTTTGACAATGGCTGGCCAGATTGCTGACATAGAAACATGGGTTTTTCAAAAAACTTAGAAGGATTCAAAAGACACTTATAGAATCGGGTCAAAATTCTAATTTTCACAATTAAAAAAAAAATAGCAGATCTACAAGCTCGCATATCTACAATTTTTCAATAGTTAAAGCATAAAATAATGATACAACAAGGGTTCATATTTTAGATTGTAATTAGAGAAAAGAAATGATGGGTGTTATAATGTTTTCATTTACTGCTTTCTAGGGGTGTAACGATATAGTAACTGTATCGAAATATCGTTTTTAACTTAAAAAACCGAAGTATATCGAAATGAAAACAGCTAAAATCGAATCGTATCGTTTTATTTTGTATCGTATCGAATCGGCAGTGCAAAGAATCGATTGTATCGATACTACCTACTTGTGCATTGTATTTAGCATTTTTAAGAAGAAAAATTTAAAAGGAGGGGTTTAATTACTTTTCCTTTCCATATAGCTACACTGGTCTATCGATGAATGTGTGTAATCACTGGGTTCATGTCAAGGTGGAAGTTTGTCAATATACTTTGTCCATGTATTTGGCAGATAATCACTGTGTGTACTTATTTATATCCATAATAATACGTTGTTTGTTTCCCTTAAAAACCTGCACTATCCACACCTTTCACACAGATTTAATTTCTTTGCTAAATAGTTACTATATCGATTTTAAATCATTGAATCGAATCGTATCGTATCGCCATGAATGAACCAATATCGTCCATGTATCGTATCGTCAACCATGTATCGTGATATGTATCGAATCGCTATTAAAATGTATCGTTACACCCCTACTGCTTTCTATTGTTTTAGCGATTTTAGTATTTTGATTTCAGTGGGCATGCGTACAAGTGGCTAAATATGTCTTTTTAGACACAATAAGCCGTCAATTTCTTAAGCCGTCAATTTCTTTGTTACTATTTACACCAGCCCCCATAAGTCACATCTGCCCATGTCATGAAAGATTGCGGTGCATCTTGGGAATGGGCTTAGACATATTTAGCCACTTGCATGCATGCCCCCAACCTGGGGGCATTTGTGCAAATCAAATTCATTAAAATCACTCTATCACAAATGATAGAAAGAATTAAATGAAAACATTTTAACGCTCATCTTTTCTTTTCTCTAATGACTATCTAAAAATTATGAACCCTTGCTGTAAAAAAACAAAGTGAGTATCCTGTTTTTATAGTTGAAAAATCTGGCCACGCACCGCTGTACTAATGAAACGTAACTCCGGCCATGCACCGTTGTACTAATGAAACATAACTCCGGCCACGCACCATTGTACTAATGAAACGTAAATCCGGACACGCACCGTTGTACCAATGAAACATAACTCCGGACACGCCCCGTTGTACTAATGAAACTTAACTACGGCCACGCACCGGTGTACTAATGAAACATAACTCCTCTCGGCTGCTCAACAGCGCCACTTGGTGACCCAGGCCTGCATCGCAGCTAGTTTGTAGGGAGCTGCTTCACTGCTCCAAAAATCGGGTCAAGGGCCAACAAAAAACACAAACAATATTTAACATAACTAGAGACAAATGGAAAGCAACAAACGGCAATTGTGTCCAGTACATCTATGATCCATTTGGTGGGTATATTCAAACACATTACTGTAACAACTAAAGTGATTATTGTTTTGCCAATGTAGCTAGTGGTGAGTGGTCAGCAATCTCTTTGTTTCCTTTCCTCATCTGACGTGTTCGCTCATTACTGAATCAAACTCACAGCTCCGCCAGAGTTACTTATTTGGTTCCGTTGGGTGAAATTATGGCCACGGAATGATAACCGACTTATCAACCGTACATTCATATTTCTTGGTAAGTGCTGTCAATGGCATTGTTCCAATCAAGCGCGTTATGCAGCTCGTGCCAGCTTTCCATGTTGGCACGGTGCGCACAACAGTTTGGAGTTGCATGAGCCACTTTAATTTCTTAATTAAATTAACCCGATTATTCATTTAGATGAGCCATTAAATATCTGATTTACGGTATTACAGTTTCCTACATGCACAAATAAAACAACAGTTTTATCGGATGAGTCCAGAATGAAAACCCATCTCTGAAAGTGCGAAGTTTGAGCTTGCATTTTCAACAAGCTACAAAGATGTTAGTCCAACCAACCATGATAGAATGGAAAATAGTCATGAACATTTTACTTTCCCTTGTCTATGACTTTGACACAATAGAGAAAATGTAGTTTTAAGTATGACAGAAAATGTGTGTTTTAAATCATGACAACTGGGCTGCTTTCTGTGAGCGACAAATTCATTCTGAAAAAGCTGCTGGTTGGAGCAGTTCTGCACGTGTCTCCGGGCGCAATAACGCACATTTTGCGTATCTGGTGGGTTCAGGGTGTCAGTCGTGGGAGCCTTGCTAGTGTGGAACATTAATACTAGCTAAGTCTTTTGAACGGCTCTTTGAAAGGAACGGATCCCAGAGATCCAGCTCACTTCATAGAGCCATAAATCCCATCTCTAAAGCCCGATTCCTTCACGGTGCCTCTCTCATAGCTAAGGTCCATTGAGAAAAGAAAAACTGAAAATTCAGGCAGAAAGTTCAAGTTTAGTTTACTAGAGTGGTATATGTATAATAACCACACATAGGAAAAGGGGTGCACACTAACTCTACACACACGCACCTCAAAACCTGAGGTATCGTTCACAGTAATGGGGCAGCATTTAAAATGCTTATTAAAAACAACAGCTATAGTGTATTCCCCCACCATGAGCAAATAATCGGAGCTGACTCAAATGAGGGTCCATTTGGACCCAGACTCTGACGTTGAAAAACGGTACATTACAGGAATATTGAAACGTCATCCAATGTGAGATAGAGTTCAGAAATGACATTCAGTGTCTTTACATTGGAATTACTGTGGGACAAAAATCACAGCAGGAATAGAATAGATCTCCGGGGAAGTGTTTGTACATGAACGTCATACATATTTTACATTTGTAGTGTATATTCCAAACTGTGCTTTTTGTTAATGTGTCTCAACACCAGGCACGTGCACACATAGACATGAAAGTAGGCTTGAGCCCCTGCCCTTTTAACAGTCTGTAAAAAGTGCCTTCTCCAGACCATGAATGCTGTTTTCACTATGGTGAAAGAAATGCAAAAGCCCTCTTTCCATGCCATACATGAAGGCAGCATTCAACCTTGATTGATTGATTGAAGAATTTATTAGAAGTTTGCAATAGAAAAAAGTACAGTTTCATGACAGTACAAATCACTGGTACAAGGTCAACTAAAAGGATATCCTAGAAAGCCGAGGCTTATTTCCACAGGAACCACACTTTAAGTATCTCATATAACATTGAAAGACAGACGGATAGAACATAGTACTTTATCTAGGATAATATCAGTTTCAAGAGCATAACATCAAATACAAAGGCAGAAACAAAAGAAAAGGGGGGGGGGGGGGGGGAGCATGGGGGCTTAGTCTATTTACAGGTCATGGGTAGCAGCTGTCTGAAGGTGACTTTTTCATACCAATTTTGAAGGAGGCTAGGGATTTGCTCTCCTTTAAGGCTTGTGGAAGGGAGTTCCACATGTTGATGGTGTAGCAGGAGAACGAGTTAGAGCCTTGTTTAGTGTTAAATCTACGTTGATGATGATTAGTGGAGCTGCTTCTGGTGTTGTGATCGTGAACATCCTTGACCTTTAAGAAGTAGTTTGTCAGGTACATGGGTATCTTGGAGTGTATCTTGTACACCAGGTGTATCTTGTACACCAGGCCCATTGCAAGATGCTGTACTCTGTCAGCTACTTTGAGCCACCCCACGCTTTCGTGGTGATGATCGGTAAGGTGGGTCTGAGGAGGGAGACCAAGCACAACCCTAATTAGTTTGTTCTGGGCTGTTTGGAGCTTTAACTTTAGGGCAGCTGGGGCGTCACGATACCAGACAAGGACTCCGTAATCAATGAGGGGCCCAATAAGAGCACCTCCTAGTGTCCTAGTGCCTGAAAACGTATTATCAGGCTGTCGGGATGTTATGTATGGACAACCACCGCGGAGCCAGTCATTATCCCTTACGTAGCCACCAGCCACTGGTCATATCCTGTCATTTAGTAAATGGGTTATAATCGCCATTCAATTTGTGCATTTGATTTTACACTCTTTTCATTGCTTATGCAATCTAAAAAAAAATAATAGTATCAAAGAGTGAGAAAAGAAAAGAGAGAAGTCTTGTTGTTTCAGTTCCCGCCTTTTGTTCTCATGTGAAAGGCTGAAGCACCACTCCCAATAATTAGTAACAAAGAACACACGAGGTCTTCTAATTGGTTAACGGGAGGGGGGCTCGGTTGATGCCCCTGATTGGCCCGGCAAAGTAAACGGAGCATTAGCCTCCATGAGGGGCATTCGGATGGCACCGGGGTAAAGTCCCTTCCCACTGGGGAGACTGTAGTTTGGAGGTATGGAGGTATGTAGGAGCCGTTCCTTTAGAACAACTAGAAAATAAGAAAAAGATAGTAATAATAATAATAATGACAGAAAGTTTTGGGGAAAAGAAAGAGAGTGCAAAAGGCAAAAGAGCAAAGAGAGAGTAAAGGAGCATCCACAAAATTCTCCTCCTCCTCCTCCTCCTCCTCCTCCTCCTCCTCCTGTACATTTTGGTATATTGTATACACCAACAGAATTTTTTTCCAGTAGTTGCTACTGTAGGCCTACCTAACTTTTTTGTAGACAACTTCACAGTGTATTCTATGTGCAACAGGTTAGTTGCGACCGTAGGTCGCATTTACTACAGAAAGCTCCACCAGGTGTCTGTCTGTCAGTCCGTCAGTCAGTCCGTCCGTCACACACGTCACACTTTTGCCCTGCTCATATCTCCGCAACCGTTGCCCGATCCATGCCAGATTTTGCACACACACTCCTTACCTGCCAAACTACAACCTCCAAGGACCCCCGGAGCTCCAGGGACCCCCAGCTCCCTCGGGGACCCCCAAGTGTAAAAAATGAGCACATGTGCAAAAATTACCAAATGACCACCCCAACGGGGCTGCTCACGGGGAATTCCTGGGGACCACCCACTCCTGGTGCTCCAGAACGGATGCAAAAGTGGTGACGCCCCCAGTGGAGGACCCCCTCCACTGCAGCTCACATAAAATGCCGTAACTCGGCCTAGGAGCGTCCGGGAGAGCCGGGGCCGGTACCTATTCGTCCGCCAAGGCAACGCGGAGACCCCACCCCTCATTTCTCACATGGCCCTCTTCTAGCGCCACCTTCAGGCCGATTTTTACAACACATTTTTGCCCACTACTCCTACAGTTTTGGCCCTAAAATCACGCAAATTGCTACACAATATGTCTACACTCATCCCATCAACATGAATCTGTCCCATATAGCGCCACCTTCAGGCCGATTTTTAAAAACACATTTTTGGACACTGCTCCTACAGATGTTGCCCTAAAATCACGAAAATCACTACACAGTATGTCTACACTCATGTCATCAACATGGCTCAGGAAGATTTTGGAAAAACAAATTTTTGCCCTATTTGTGGAGATAAGTGACCTACGGTCGCTTATCTCCCGATTAGGGAGTCTTACTGGTATATTCTACTTCACAGTAGATACTTATGTATAGTAGGTGCTATTCAACTTCACAGTATCAGAGGAGACATATTTGTCTACACCCTCCCCAAGAGTCAAGACCAACGGAAGGAGTTGGTATGACTAAATTGTGGAGGAAAAAAATGTATAAACGTTAAAAAGAAATGCTGGCAAATGTCTGTTGGACTCGTTAGCCTCTGGCCTGTAGCAAGACGCCACCTCTATGGTGGCACTCCGGGCCACCGGTAGATGGTTCAAACACATTTTTCTGTACGTATCATATGCGACAGGTGTTCCAGCGTCCTATCCTGTTGTTTATAGGTTATAATTTCCGTTGGACTGTTTGGTTTGCCTGTTCAGTCGGTTATGCAACATTAAAACAAAACGCCGTTATCAAAGAGTGAGAAAACAAAACAGCGGTGGTGGTGTTGTTCTCCTTTCAGCCCTCCTCCTTTTGTTCCCCTGCTGAAAGGCCGAAACATCACTCCCGATAATTAGTAACAAGTAACACACAAGGGCCTCTAATTGGTTAACGGGAGGGGGGCCCCGCGGAGGCCCCTGATTGGCCCGGCAGAGTAAACAGAGCATTAGCCTCCATGGCGGGAGCCAACGTGACACGACGTTCCCTTCCGTACTGCAGTGCCTCCCTTTCACAGCTCTGTGAGCACACAGACACAAAAGAGCCATCAGGGACACAGATATGCACGCTGAAATTGGAGCTAATTTCTCACCCTCTGTTTTCGTCGAGAGGGGAGGAGGGGGGAGGGGGGGACTGATTGGGAAGGCCGCCTGTCCTGAGAGCAACCAAACAGCAGGGTAGGGTTCGGCCTGGGACTGATTGACGAGTTTTATTCCAAAATTAGATCCCAAACCGGTGGATGAAAAATAAAACTAAACGCGTGAAAATGAAACAAATTACTTTGCACTTGGTCAGTGGTGGGAAAAGTACTCACATTCTTTGCTTAAGTAAAAGTAACAATACTGCAATGTAGAGATACTGCAAAATAAAACAAAACACGTGAAAATGAAACAAATCGTTTTGCACTCTGTGCGCTTTACAGACATATACAGGAAGTCAAGGCAAACCTTATTTTCTTTCTTTTGTGTGGCGTATTTCATGACGGCTCAAGTGGTCAAATGTCTATAAACACAAATTGACATGAATCCAAAATACACTGATGATCGTGCTGCCAAAGGATGAAACTGTATTGAATCTATGAAAAGGTTGTGGGGGTCCCTGCTTCATCCCTCTTTTAACTAAGGGGTCCTCGGCCTGAAAACGTTGAAGACCCCTGCCCTACATTCTAACACATTCAGGAAATAGCCTTTCAGTCTGCCCAGTCAAAACGATCAATCAACCAATAATCGGGTAATCTTTTTTTTGTGTCCCCTCCATCGTGTGTCCGTCTGTCGCCGGGCAGCTTCGGAGCCCAACCTGAAGCTGCGCTCCCGGCTGAAGCAGAAGGTGAGCGAGCGGAGGAGCAGCCCGCTGCTGCGACGCAGAGACAGTCCCATCACCACCGCCAAGAAGCGCTCGCTAGACATGGCAGGTATACGCCACACACACACACACACACACACACACACACACACACACACACACACACACACACACACACACACAGGACCCTGATGGTTTTAGACCACATGTCTTCAACAGGGGGTCCGGGACCCCTAGGGGGTGTCGTAGATTAGAGGTTATCATGATTGATTATGTGTGACGTTATAGAGTAGATCATGTGTTCATTGATTATATTAATATCTAGGTCTGTATGATGATACTAATACTTGATAGTTGGGAGTATAGAGGCCTTCAGTAGGCCTCAGTAACTATTGTTTTGGTAAAGCCTATCTTGTTATGGTACAGCTCGTTCCAGAGGCCTTGAAGCCACACAGTATAACTCTAGTGTCTGACCATTCCTCTTGGCAGAACTACCTTACCACTGCCCAGAGTGTTAATTGTACTTCTGTCCATGATATGTTACATAAACTTGACCACCACCACCTAATATAATTGTCTTGTCTCCTCTGTTTCTCATGATTATTGATTGATCTGAATTCCACCACAGGGGTCCTCAGAGTTACTACAGGGGGGGCCTCTAAATCTTTGTGTGATCGAAACTTCTCCTTTTTTATATTAACCACTTGAACCCTAGTGTCCATATTCTGTGAACTTTAGCCGAAAATAGCAGATCTACAAGCTCACAACACCTCGCGCTGCGAGGCGTTGTGAGCTTGTAGATCGGCTATTTTCGGGCAAAGAGCTTTGATGTAGAGGGGGAAAAAAGAGCACACTATGTACAGGGTGAAAGGTCAGGTTTATTAAGTGTTCTAATCACAAATTGACATGAATCCAAAATACACTGATGATTGTGCTGTCAAAAGATTAAACTATATGTAATCTATGAAAAGGTTGAGCATCCTTTTGCATTGATTCATTTATATTCATATTTATTTACTTATTTATGAATAAAAAAAAAAACACTTATTCAATTATTCAATTCATCAAAAAAGGTATCAATTCATAGACTCTAGAATAATAGAATAATCGCTAAAAAGATAATTGATACTTGCAGCCCTAATTATTATTATTTTGTTGTGTGTGTGTCTGTGTGTGAGTGTGTGTGTGTGTGTGTGTGTGTGTGTGTGTGTGTGTGTGTGTGTGTGTGTGTGTGTGTGTGTGTGTGTGTGTGTGTGTGTGTGTGTTTGCGTGCGTGCGTGCTTGCGTGTGTGTGTTAGACTCTGCGTGTAACAGTGCCCCCGGCTCAGGCCCCAGTTCCCCCAACAACAGCTCTAACAACATCCCCAATGAGAACGGAATCACAGTGGCGGTCTCCAACTGCACAGAGGTAACGCACGCACGCACGCACACACACACGCACACACGCACACACACAGTGAACATGGGCTGCTGTCATAAAACCTGTACTGATGTGTGTGGGTGCTTGGCTGCGGGTCGTAGCTTAGCTTCTAGTTTCTTTATTTAGCAGCCTGCGCCATCGTGTCCACAGGCTGCTGAGGTCTTCACATGATGGCAAAGGATGATGAGAAGAAACTGTGTGCACAATACTAGACGGGTGATGGTCAGTGTAACAGTCCTAGATGCATTACTGTACCAGTGGTTTTTCATGTCAAGGACCCACAAATTCACCCCCATCTTGAAAATCTTTTGTGCCAGGGACGCTCAGAAGGGACACTTTGTGTAAAGAATTCTAAATGACTCAAGATGTCTCACAAATAGCAGATTTACAAGCACTCTGAGCTTGTAAATCTGTAATCTTAACTATTTTTCTCCTCAATACAGTAGTTTTGCCAAGTTGTATCTTACTGACTCACCTACCAGTGAGGAGCCCCCACCGTGAGGACGTAGAGCCTTCGTCCTACTCCTCCCGCTCAAAACTCCCTGTTGGCAGGTGCTGCCCCGGCCCCTAGGAATACACGTGCAGTGCCAATCATCTCCCTCCCCCTCTCCCCCCGAACACGGGTTGTATAGGCCTGTGTTGTATTATAGGCCTGTGGCAGATCTACAAGCTCAGAGCGCGGCACCGAGTGCCACGCTGCAAGCTTGTAGATCTGCTATTTTTGGAAAAATCTTTTTCCCCAAAATGTATTTGTGTATTTGGCCACGGACCCCCATGTCAAAATATTTAGTTCCAGGCCATCCAGGGACCCCCCCAGAAGCAAAATTTGAGTTACAAATATTCGCTTAAAAAATACAGTACATATATTCAAAGATTTGCACACATTTTCACGACTTTTCAAAAATAGCAGATCTGTGGGAGCTTGTAGATCTGCTATTTTTGGAAAAATCGTGAAAATGTGTCTTTGAATATTTCAAATCCTTCTAAGGTTTTTTTGAAAAACCTATGTTTCTATGTCAGACTGTGATGCTCAAACTTTTTCATGCGAAGGACCCCCAAAACGATATGTATTTGGCCACGGACCCCCATGTCAAAATATTTAGTTCCAGGGACCCCCCAGAAGCAAAATTTGAGTTACAAATGTTCGCTTAAAAAACACATATATTCAAAGATTTGCACACATTTTCACGACTTTTCAAAAATAGCAGATCTGGGGCGACTGGTGGCCTAGTGGACCGGGCGCATACCATATCATATAGGCATTGCCGTTTCGGCATCGATGCCTGTCGGCGTCGCCGGTTCGATTCCCGATTCGAGCGACCTTTGCCGCATGTCACTCCCTGTCTCTCCCCCATTTCCTGTCAGTTTACTGTCCTATCCAATAAAGGCAAAAAGCCCGAAAACAAATCTAAAAAAAAAAAGAAAAAATTGCAGATCTACAAGCTCGCAGCGCGGCACTCGGTGCCGCGCTGTGAGCTTGTATATGTGCTATTTTTCAATGGCTAAAGTATAAAATAAATGAAGGCCCCTCCTCCACATTGGGCCCTGGTAACTCAGTCCCACTCCCCCCCCCCACTTGTGACACCCCTCGATCCAACTGTAGCAGGGACATGTCTCATGGACATCTGCGTCTTGTTTTGTTTATCTCTGGTGCTGGTGGATGTTTTTGATGGAGCGGATGTCACTAAATCATTCATGTGCTGCTCTGCTCTGCAGGCGTCGCTGGCCCAGAGGCTGTGCAGCGGCGCCGAGCGAGGCTCCCTCAGCCAGCTGTCCCTCTACACCTCGCCGTCGCTACCCAACATCACCCTGGGGCTGCCCGCCACTGCTACCGCCACTGCTGCCTCCAACGTAAGGACTGGGTGTTGTTTTTGACAGCAGATTTTGATTTAGTTTTAGTCTTTTGAATAAAACGTTGTTTAGTTTTAGTCATAATTTATTCACCTGAAAAGTATTAGTTTTAGTCGACTAAATATCATAAGATTTTAGGCGACTAAATCTACAGTTGATTTAGTCGACTGAAATGTATTTGGGCAGGCCTTGATGGCATCGTAATGACTGATTTTACACTTGGTTATGTGCTGAAGATGAAGATAGCAGATCTACAAGCTCAGATCTGCTATTTTCAGCACGCAACACCTGAGAGCAACCAAACATAAAATGACTCTCTTTTCCTCTAGTCCCTCCCTAAAGTTTTAGTCTAGTTTTTATTTTGTTGACGAAATTGTCAATATATTTAGTCTTAGTTTTAGTCATCACAGCTTAGTTTTTATTTTGTTTTTATTTAGTTTTCGTCAGTGAAAAAAATGCAGTCGACAAACATTTTTCGTCATAGTTTTAGTCGACGAAATCAACACTGGTAAGGACTGACTGACTGACTGACTGACTGGCTGGCTGGCTGGCTGGCTGGCTGGCTGGCTGGCTGACTGACTGACTGGCTGGCTGGCTGGCTGGCTGACTGGCTGGCTGGCTGACTCACTGACTCTCTGTCTCTGTCTCTCTCTCTCTCTCACTCTCACTCTCTCTCACACTCACACTCAGGACATAAACAATATCAGTGCAGTTGGATAATTAGGAAAACTGCCAGTTACAAAGTGCAGGTAGGGCAGAACATTGTTACATACAATGCTGTTGGCATAGATGTCAAGCACAGCAGACAACAATCATGGGTAAAGATAACAACGCCTCCTCCAAATAGAGCGACTTCCTATAATAGCTGATACAGAGCAGTACCTTGCTAACTGTTTGGCCCTCCTTTTGGAGAGGCCGGCCATTTGAAGGCCCCTCACAACCAACTTGTGCACGTATCATATAGGCTCCCAAAGATAAAAAATCACACCCGTGTGAAGTGGAGCTGTGTGTGTGTGTGTGTGTGTGTGTGTGTGTGTGTGTGTGTGTGTGTGTGTGTGTGTGTGTGTGTGTGTGTGTGTGTGTGTGTGTGTGTGTGTGTGTGTGTGTGTGTGTGTGTGTGTGTGTGTGTGTGTGTGTGTGTAGATCACGTGTACCGATTTTTGTGACATTTGAAGAAAATATGTAGGAAAAGGAGCAAAAAGTGTGTTTTGGAGAAAACTCAAGATGGCGGAAAATCTATCCTGGCGCAAATGGGCGTGGCCTATATGGGGAGATGCGTCTTGACCCAAGGAATCCAGGGAAAACATAATTTTAATTTTCCGATCTACGGTTCAAGAGTTACGGGGCAAAACGTAAAGTGGGCCGTTATAGCGCCACCATGAGGCCGAGTGATGTAATTATTTTTCGATTCATTCTTAAAATCATTATGAATCTCCTCTCCGAGGTTTGAAACTGTAGCTCCTATGGTTTACGAGAGAAAAATACTTGAAAGTGATTTCTTGCATTGTCCCATTATAAGTCAATGGGGACAATTAAGCGTCGTTTTTTGCCGATTACGTCGGCATGGTAAGGCGGATCGGAACGAAAGGTAATAGAACACCATTCCCGGCCGAGCCGCACATTTTGATGTATATATTGCGCGAGTGGCGTAAATGGTGCGGCACTAGTTACGCGCCGAAGTCAGGCTACATACAGACACACAGACAGACACACACACAGACACACAGACCCACACAGCCACGTATAGGGAGCTGCACACAGCTCCAAAAATACAAAAGTTTACATCTGTAGCCTAGCTGTGCGATGGTCTGCTCTAGCTGATGATATTTTAACACTTTGGTTAAGAAAGCTTCCTCTAAGCTGTAATCAAAGGTACAGCCGCCCTCGAGAATAGACACCTCCCTATGGGTTTCATTGTTCACCCCCAGATTACTCATGCCATGGAGACTTGAGTTCATAATAATAATAATATTTTTTAGTTTTTTGTCACATAATTCCTAAGACAATAATTTGATTACAATACATTTACCCCATTGATTCCGGATGGGCACCCAAATGCATTTGAGTCCCCATCCAGAATCAATGGGGGTATACTATAATCATTTTTTCTTTCGTCTTAGGAATGCGCCAAATACAAAAAATATATGCGTGAGTAATCAATAGAAAAAAAGACATTTTGGGTAATACTCCTTTAATCCTATTTAATTTACATATTTACCAGAGTTTTAATTTGATTTGATTTGATTTGATTTAGTTGACATTCAGTAAAAAAATCACACCCAATGTGAAGTGAGCGGTGGTCGTGCTTGTCTAAGCAGACTAGGAGTTAAGTCTAGGATGTACAGGCTATACTACACACACACGTTTTGCTATGGCAAAACGCTGAGGAAAAAGGCTACAGACATACGACATATGACATCACTAGACAAACATGATGCTACGTACACACATTTTACTATGGCAAATCGCTGAGGAAAAAGGCTACAGACACACGCACAGCCACTTATAGGAGCGATTTGCACCACTCAAAAACTAAACAAAAAACAGGTGTAGCAGTGTACAGACATGCATCTTAAAAAATAAAAAAATCATCCATGGTCCCTCAATGATCTTAACTTGGTTCACATCTTTTTTCCATCTGCACCGTCATAAGCTCATGCGTTATGAGATTTGTTGATCCGCTATTTTGCTTTTGCAGAATGTTGTCTTACTATGATGATATGCCCAGACTAGGGCTGATGGGGTTCAGAACAATGCAGCTTTAAAGCTACCACAAACATGTTTGTTTTGAGTTACCATGGTAACTGCCATGGCACTGCCAAACTGTCATAGAAACCACATTCTTGGAGACCTTGAGACATGCACTCCAATCTGCACTTACAGTACATGGTCTTGGGCGAAATTGTCAATATATTGTCAATATATTTAATCTTAGTTTTAGTCATCACAGCTTAGTTTTAATTTTGTTTTAATTTAGTTTTTGTCAGTGAAAAAAACGCAGTCGACGAACATTTTTCATCATAGTTTTAGTCGACGAAATCAACACTGTCCGAAACCGAACTTTTCATCAGAGAGCTCCGACTTTCTGATCGCTTTCCGAACTCTAATTCGGGGAAATGGTTTTCAGAAGTTGTAGTTGAACCGGACCTTTCCGACGAATATTCCGGTTTCGGGTATGGACAGCCTTAAGTCTCAAAAATCTGTACTTGAGACTTGACTTGAACTGTAGGATTTAATAATAGCTCTGCCCCCCCTCCCAACACACACACACACACACACACACACACACACACACACACACACACACACACACACACACACACACACACACACACACACACACACACACACACCTCACACATCTTCTGAAGATTTCTTTCTCCAACACTCTTCATTTATTTGACTCTCTCTCAACCTCGATCTCTCTCTTTCCCTCTCTTAAGGTTCCCACCGAGAGTGGGAACAAATATTTGCTTCGTTAAAGTTAAATGTTCTTTTCATAAATTGAGTTTTAATATGCTGTATGAAGTTCATTCAAAATATATATGTTTTCTTATAAGTTAAATGTTCTAAAATAGAAACTTAAATCAAACCTAGATTTGATTAAGTCTAAATCGATTAGAACCTTTTTGCGCTTTTCCTTTTCTTTTTTTTTTTCAACAAAATATTGCCATGGTAGAAATAATTGTGATTAATGATTTAATTGTGTTTTTGTCATTGACAATTACATTTCTGTTTGGCTTTTAGGCTTTGAAGTTGCACATGGCAGATAAGACACATAACCTAAATATAAAAAGAAATGACTGACATATTTGACAACTTTATCCTTAAAAAAAGAACATTGATAGTGGAGCCGATCTACAAGCTCAGAACGCGTCGCCTTGTGAGCTTGTAGATCTGCTATTTCCACTATTTTAGACTTTAAAAAAAAATATATCTGAACATTTTTCAACATGGAAACGATTATGACGATTATGAAAAATAATCGCGATTATGTCAAATAATTGAGATTAGACAATTATGTAATAATTTTGACAGCCCTATTGGGCTCTATTATATTCAGGAGTTAACATTTCTCCTGCTTCTCCTCACCATCTCACCCCCCTCCCTCTCTGTCTCACTCCCAGGTGACGTCGGCCCAGGCGGAGAGCGGCATGCAGCCGGCCCTGTCCCTGAGCCCCCCCTTCCTGTCGGGAGCCCACCTCACGCCCTACCTGTCGGAGGCCGGGGGCGGCGGCACGGGGGCCCACGGGGCCCACAGTCCTCTGCTGCAACACATGGTGCTGATGGACCAGAGTCCTGCACAGAGTCCCCTCGTGACAGGTTAGACACCGTGTTTCTCAAACCTTTACATTTCAAGGTTTCCCCTTAACTCTTTTAATGCCACAGTCTTAGATTGACGAGAATCATTAATTAGGCAACCAGGCCACTGACGTAGGTTGACGAGAATAGGCTATTTTTGTTATAAAACAACTCAAAATACATTATTTTTGCCGATTTTATAAACAGGTGTTTCATACGAAACACTTGCTTGCCTCCAGTGGCAGATCATGTGACTGAACGAAAACGCGGAAGTGCACGATCCATTCTGGGTCTGCTTTGTTGTGATTCTGGTTAGAATAAATATAAACACACATAGCTCCTCACCCGTAAGTCGGATTTTCAATCCGAAAAAAGATCTGAGCAGCTGGTGGCAACCCGGTTCCGATCGTAGCACATGCACGGAGCGCGTGCGTGGAGCGCCCGACGCAAAAGTAGGTATTTGCTCATTTTGTTGGTTGTATGAGTCTAACTATGGTGGAATTTAGCGTCACCCAGGGTACTGAAAAGAATGGACAGAACAGATAGATGTGTAAACAGCGTTTTCTTGTGGTCATAAAAAAACACTGAAATGGGCTGGCATTGAAAAAGTTAACTCTGACAGCATACAAATGGAACCAAACGTTACAGACTTATATGGGTCAATTTAGACCCCATAAAGCAGGGTTCATCAATTAGTTTTCCCCAATGGCCGAATTATGTCTAGAGTACCAAGCCGAGGGCCACGACATTGCGGGGGCGCGCCGCTGGCGTTCCCCCTACTCCAGCGACAGCTCAGATATAGTAGTGTTGTTTCTGCTCTTATACCACCATTATTATAATTATTATGAGAAATGCACTCCTCAAAGTTGAAACAAAATAAGTTACTTGAAAAGTATGCATCCGTATAACAGCAGCCAGTGCAGACTGCAGAGACATAATTGCCTTCCTTTAATCCATTAGCCAGCTTTTTTTTTCTGGTTGCCGTGACAACGAGTCACACTTGCAATTGAATTCTGTCTTGGCCATATATGGAGCGTGACATGAGGCGTGACTGACTGACGCACGTGAGCGGGTTTTCATTGTAAATGCCACCTACGGTTGCAACTGCTACTACTAAGTATACTGAGGATCCACTTCCTCCGCTCTCCCTGGTACGTGGTACATGGATCATGGAATATACACAGGGACGTGCTGGCCATTGGGAACAGCGGGACAACTCCCGAACGGCCGGTTCATTCCTGGCCGGTCCAGGCCGGCCATTAGGAAAAAAATTAAAATAAAATGTCGGCCTTCGTTCCATTTTGGGGGCTGGGCGGCCAACAAAGTAAATCGTCACTGTCGGGCAGAAACCTCGTATCTCCAAGTTTCAAATTTGTAAATTTTTTCGCAAAGCAAAGCCCTGCTTCATCATACAAGGCTGTTGCACAAAAGTAGTGAAAACAGCCGATCTACAAGCACACAACGAGGCGTTGTGTGCTTGTAGATCTGCTGTTTTCACTAGTTTAAATCACTTTTAAAATGATAAATACAAAACAAACGGTTTTGGACATACAAGGTTTCCACCCGACAATGACGGCATATAACTCATGTAATTGGCCCATTGGCTTGTCACTTTGTCACAAATCTTTGAGTAGCAGCAGCGCTATAGAGAGAGATCTCTCTCTATAGCGCGCAATGAGGGCCTCTTCAACTCTTTTTCCTGGGCTGAATCAGGGGCCCAGCACATCCCTGGATATACAGGTCCAGACACCCTCCAGTGGAGGGTGCATGAGAGAGCACCTCAGGCCCAGAGTGGGCTCTCCATGCTGGGCTGTGGCCTCAGCTGCCCGCAGGCACTTTAGCATGGGTTTAATAGTGGAGCAAGCTGAGCAACGAGGAGAAATGTTTGCATTCATTTTGACTTCTGAAAATGAAGTGCAAACAACTGCGCCGCCCCAACCGGATCTCACACCGAGAATCGCGGATGACACTCCGATTTCCTTTTCATGAGCAAATACCACACACACACACACACACACACACACACACACACACACACACACACACACACACACACACACACACACACACACACACACAAACGTGCGCAGGGGTGTCACACCAAATTCTGGGCCCTGGGTCCAAGGATTCACTGCGGGCCCCCCATGAATGTGCTTCATAGGGGGAGGGGGTTTAACCCGTTTAGACTGGGAACGCATTATTACTCATTATTTTGTGCTTAAACTATTGAAAAATAGCAGATCTACAAGCTTGCAGCACGGAACTTATAGTGCCTGGTGAACAAATGTTCAAGATTTGAAAAATGGTGAACATCTGTCAACAAGTCTTTGAATATTTCAAAATCCTTCTATGGTTTTTTGAAACACCTATGTTTCTATATCAGTGGTGCTCAAACTTTCTCACGTGAAGGACCCCCAAAATGATATGTATTTGGCCACGGGACCCCCATCTCAAAACATTTAGTTCCAGGGACCCCCCCAGAAGCAAAATTTTGTTACAAACGTTCACTTAAAAAATACATGTATTCAAAGATTTGCACACATTTTCACGACTTTTCGAAAAATAGCAGATCGACAAGCTCGCAGCGCGGCACTCGGTGCCGCGCTGTGAGCTTGTAGATCTGCTATTTTTCAATAGCTACACAATTAAGGCCCCTCCACCCTCTTGGGCCATAGTAACCCAGTCCCAGTCCCACTCCCCCCCCCCCCCCCCCCCCTTGTGACAACCCTAGGCCTATACCACACACACACACACACACACACACACACACACACACACACACACACACACACACACACACACACAAACGTGCGGATGTGTTTCACGTCACAGCTCAGCGTACAGGGCTTCCCGCGCACAGACGTCCATTCATTAGACGGAGCTAACGAGGCCCTTTGGTTTGTCATCGCACAGACGGAGCATGTGAGAAGGTGGCTTTGTGCGGCCCGTTCCCATTAGATCGCTGACAGACCAGTATGCTGCCCGCTGCTATTTTGAGCCGGCACTGGTCTGAATGGGCCCGATGACGCACACGCAGGTGCAAGCAAGCCGGACACCCATCGGTGCACCCATGCATTCATCCTACGGAACGGGAAAGCCAAAATTCACAGATTTGTAGTATCTTTTAAACTCTTATCTCTCGAGAGATTAGATGGTTTGCTTCGATTCTTTCGGGCCACTGGTTCCCAAACTAGGGACCCCATTTGTGGGTGGCCGACGCATTTTTGTGGGTCCCTTCATTTTTGGTTTCCAACATTTAGTTTTTTAATTATTAAATATTATTCATGAGTTTTTTTTTCATGAATTAAAAACAAAATTCATTGATTTCTTTTCAGTAATTTCATGAAGAAATCAAAGAAAAATCTTAAGAAATGCCATACATTAGAACGCAAATGTTTAAGAAGTAGTGAAAATAGCAGATCTACAAGCTCACAATGCGTCGCTTTGCGCCACATTACACCAAACCTATTCACAAAAATTGCAGATCTACAAGCTCTCAATGCCTCGCACTGTAAGGCGTTGAGAGCTTGTAGATCTGCTATTTTTGGCTAAAGTTCTCCTCAGAATAGGGATGCGAGGGTTCAAGTAGTCCATTGAAAATAACGATCCTATCAAATAAATATTTGGCGGCACCCCTCTGTAGTAACTCTGAGGACCCCCTAGGGGTCCCGGATCCCCTGTTAAAGACCCCTGGCATATAGTGATAGTACGGTAAAGAGAAAATACATGGACACTCTCTGAAGGATATTCTTATCCTTGTCAAACTGCATAAGTTTGTGCATGAAGTGTAGGCGCTGCGAGTTGTTCTCTGTATTGACATGGCAGGGCAGGTTACTGTCAACGACAGTTCTTGGATATTTATAGTTTGCACCGGTTCTCCCTGCCAAGCATTATTGGCGTATGGCCCGCGCGCCAACACGCTATATTGTTTTCTTCACACCGCTTCTGCAGATTGCCACTGTACTAACACGCATGCTGTATGGAACCTTAAAGTACATACACACTGTACATACTAGTATAGGGATGGGACAATATGAACATTTCATGTCACGATTATTGTGACCAAGATAATAGTGATTTACGTGTCGCAACGCGTTGTGAGCTTGTCGACCGGCTATTTGGTAGAGAATGAAAAAAAAAACTGTATCAAGTACATTATTTCCAGGTGCGTTTTACCAATTTTAGAGGGTTTAAATGTACCGGACATGCAGCTCTGCAAATACAAGCTGAAATGATCCCTGTGCATGACGGAGGATCATTTCATAAATTAACGCACACGCACACTTTTGCCCCTACTCTTATCTCTGCCACCGTTGGCCCTATCAATGCCAAACTTTGCACACACACACCCCTTGGATGGCAACCCACAACCTCCAGCCCTGATTTCTCACTCTAGCGCCACCATCAGGCAGAGTTTTGCATAACAATTTTTTGGACACTGCTCCTACAGATTTTTCACGCAAAGCAGCACACAGTATCTCTAAAGTCATGTCATCAACATGGATCTGTCCCATTTCCCATATTCCCTCTCCTGATTGGCTACCATTGCCTTCTAAAGTTTGTGTATGCGACGTGACGGTCGCTTATCTCCCGATTAGGGAGTCTTACTGGTAGATCTGCTATTTTTGAAAGATCGTGAACATTTGTTCTCCCAAGTGTGAGCGCTACCGTTGTTTTAACTATTGAAAAATAGCAGGTGCCGCGCTGTGAGCTTGTAGATATGCTATTTTTGAAAGATTGTGAACATTTGTTCTCCTCTCTCTCTCTCTCTCTCCCCCTCTCCTCAAGTGTGAGCGCTACCGTTGTTTTATGCTTTAACTATTGAAAAACAGCAGATCTACAAGCTCACAGCGCGGCACTGATTGACGCGCTGCAAGCTTGTAGATCTGCTATTTTTTAAAGATCGTGAACACTTCTTCTCCTCTCTCTCTCTCTCTCTCTCTCTCCCTCTCCTCAAGTGTGAGCGCTACCGTTGTTTTATGCTTTAACTATTGAAAAACAGCAGATCTACAAGCTTGCAGCTCGGCACCGAGTGCCGTGCTGCGAGCTTGTAGATTTGCTATTTTTGAAAGATCGTGAATATTTTTTCCAGTGTTGATTTTGTCGACTAAAACTATGACGAAAAATGTGTGTCGACTGTGCTTTTTTCACTGACGAAAACTAAATAAAAATGAAATAAAAACAAAGCTGTGATGACTAAAACTAAGACTAAATGTATTGACAATTTCGTCAACAAAATAAAAACTAGACTAAAATGTTAGGGAGGGACTAGTGGAGATGAGAGTCATTTTATGTTTGGTTGCTCTCAGGTGTTGCTTCTGCGACGCGTTGTGAGCTTGTAGATCGGCTATTTTCAGCATGCAACCAAGTGTCATTACGATGCCATCAAGGCCTGCCAAAATACATTTTAGTCGACTAAATCAACTGTAGATTTAGTCGACTAAAATCTTGTGATATTTAGTCGACTAAAATTAGACTAAAACTAAAACTTTTCAGGAGACTAAATTATGACTAAAACTAAAGAGATTTTATTCAAAAGACTATGACTAAAACTAAATCAAAATTTGCTGTCAAAAACAACACTGATTTGTTGTCTCTCCCTCTCTCTCAGGCGTGAGCGGCCTGTCGGTGCCGGCGGCGGCCGCCTCCATGGCCAAGCTCCAGCGGCAGCACCGGCCCCTGGGGCGCACCCAGTCGGCGCCGCTGCCCCAGGGCAGCGGCACGCAGGCCCACGCCCAGGCCCTGGCCCTGCAGCAGCTGGTGGTGCAGCAGCAGCACCAGCAGTTCCTGGAGAAGCACAAGCAGCAGTTCCAGCAGCAGCAGCTCCACCTCAACAAGGTCAGTGTCGGCAGGCGGGCTGGCAGTGGCGTGGGACCGTGGGTGGTACGTGTACTTTAGGCCATGGCTACACGGAGCTGGATATTTCTGAAGCTAGACTTTTTTTTGTGCTTTTGGGGCTTGCAGCCACATGAAGCTGGATATTTTGGCCGCGAAGCTGGATATTTCTTAAACCGGATAAATAAGTGAAGACATTGAAAAAATATCCGATTCACTGGATCCGTGTAGACAGGGAACCCGGATATCTCTGAAGACTTTACTGTGTGTGTGCTTGTTAGACCTAGATATCCTTGACCTAGATATTTTTCTATGTGGATATCTGAAAAACCAGGAAATATGGAATATCCAGCTCTGTGTAGCCATGGCCTTAGTCTAGATCAGGGGTGGGCAACTTTGATGATGGCTAGGGCCACTATATTTCCACCTTCACTCCAGAGGGCCACATTGCATATTGCTATGTCCTACTTTGTCATTCTAGTATCTCATACAAAAGAAGCAACAATAGCAGATCTACAAGCTCAAAACGCATCGCGCTGCGATGCGTTTTGAGCTTGTAGTTCGGCAATTTTGGCTTCTTTTGAATTGGAATCCTGAATTATTATTATTATTATTATTTTTTTTTTTAAGATTTGTTTTTGGGCTTTTTATGCCTTTATTTGATAGGACAGTAGGCTGACAGGAAATGGGGAGAGAGAAGGGGAATGACATGTGGCAAAGGTCGTCGGGATCGGGAATCGAACCGGCGACGCCAGCAGGCATCATAGCCTAGTATGTGGTATGCACCTTGACCACCAGGCCAGCGGGCGCCCCTTTGTTCATTTTTTAATTGGAATCCTGAAATGTAACATTTTGATTTAATTTCAAACTCATTTTGTTTTTTACTCATGTTAACTTTATGAACCTAAATACAAATACAATGTACATGAAAAAAAAACATTTTAATACTACTATACTAGTCATTAAGCTACTAATATAGACTGACGGAATTAAAGCAGGTCATGGTTGTAATTGTAACAGCTGAAATCAATAATATATCAGCATTCTGGTATGAACCTGCGGGCCGCATTAAGTGAAGGTGGGGGCCGCATGTAGCCCCCGGGCCGCCAGTTGGCCATGTATGGTCTAGATGGGTCCACGTGCATAGGTTGGATTTTTTTTTCACCACCTGTTTTTTCTTAATCCTTGAAGGGTATATTTTAAGATTCTGCCAGGTAACAAGCTGAAATATGCTCTCATGGGGTTCATTTTTAATGATGTCTTTCTATACAGGAAAAAAGCCCCTCCAAAAAAATCTTCTTTAAGTAGCATCTAACTAGGGGTTTTTCATGATTCTGAATCCATTGCAAGCATTTGTGTAGCATGAAAAACATTCCTTGGGCTAAAAACGGCCCCACAAAACTGTCGGTCGTAAGTTGTATGGAAGTGTCGAAGGCGGCTTTTGACCTTCGGAAATCAGCGGGGCTTGTTGTTGAAAAAATCCATCAAACCGATATAGGCTATTTTTAGCGCCCTAGCCGTCTGTCGGTGTCTGCTCTCAGGTGCATTCATCAACTTTTCTTCACGCCTTCCAGCCGACCTCGTTCGACCGCCAGTCTGTTGCAATCTGTAGTCCAGGGGTCTTCAACGTTTTCAGGCCAAGGACCCCTTAGTTGAGAGAGAGATGAAGCAGGACAGCAGCACAATCATCAGTGTATTTTGGATTCATGTATATCTTTGTTTTCAGATATTTAACCACTTGAACCGTCAACACTTAATAAACTTAACCTTTCACTCTGTACTTAGTCTGCTCTTTTTCCCCTCTACACCAAAGCTCTTTGCCGAAAACAGCAGATCTACAAGCTCACAACGCCGTGAGCTTGTAGATCTGCTATTTTCGGATTAAGTCCTTAGAATATGGACGCTGGGGTTCAAGTGATTAATATAAAAAAGGTAAAAGCTTCTATCACACAAAGATTTGGAGGACCCCCTTTAGTAACTCTGAGGACCCCCTAGGGGTCCCGTACCCCCTGTTGAAGACCCCTGCTGTAGTCTGTTTGGTGGAGAGCTACCTTTAGGGTCAGAGTCGGATGCCTGATAATACACTTAGCTGAGTGCCAGCGTTGTGCACTCAATCATTCACGGGCAAACTGTAACTCCAAAGCTGATAATTGCAGATGAGCTAGTGATCATTTCATTCACAAAACCGACATCCTAAAATGCTTGATTTCAAAGCGGGATGTGTGTGTGTTTGTGTGTGTGCGTGGGGTGCGTTGTTTTTATACCTTCATTTTACCATGTCCATTTTTTATCTGCGTGCAGTGTTCCACTTCCATTCTTGTGCTCATATGATACACCCCACGCGCACGCACACACACACACACACACACACACACACACACACACACACACACACACACACACACACACACACACACACACACACACACACACACACACACACACACACACGCTGTCACAGAGTGTGGAGGCAGCCACACAGGTGAGAGTCACTGTGCGGTGGCGAGGTAGCCTTGTGAGCGCGTGGTTGAGTACGTGCGCACACGTGTTTGCACACGCCTCCCCCCCTTCTCCCTCGGTGACTGGGGGGGCCGACACGGTTGCCACTGGCTGGAGGTACAGTAGCTCTGCGCTGCCATGGCAACGGAGCGGAAGCCGCCTCCTTATATGGTCGTCGCAGGAAGCTGCGAGAGCAGCTGTGCTCCGGTCGGCCTTAATTCCTATTCTAGACCTGCGCTCGACACAGCAGAGGAGGTGGGTGGATGAAACGAGGGGTTTCCTCTCCTCTCCTCTCCTCTCCTCTCCTCTCCTCTCCTCTCCTCCTCCTCCTCCTCCTCCTATCGCCCCATCTCCAACAGGCACGTGCACACACAGACATCAAAGGGGGCTTGAGCCCCTGCCCCTTTTATCTGCCTGTAAAAAGTGCCCTCTCCAGACCGCGAATGCATCTTTTACTATGGTGAAAGAAATGCAAATGCCCCTCTTTCCATGCCATAGCTGAAGGCAGCATTCAAGAGAATTGCCTTGTCCAAACTCTCCTGAACTTGAATGCAGCATCTCATGTTGAAAGAATTGCCCTCTCTGTGTAGAAATCCATGTTGTACCACATCTCCAGTATTGCCTTTTTTATGCTTAGTTCAGTGTGGTATCAAGTACTGAAAATAGCCGACCTCCAAGCTCACAACGCGTCGCGGCGCGACGCATTGTGAGCTTGGAGGTCTGCTATTTTCGATATCTTCACCAAAAGGCCCTTTTAGACATTTCAGCCCCTGCCTCTCTAACATTCTCTGCACGTCCCTGTCTTCTTCTCTTTTCTCTCATCTACCCCTTCCTTCTCTCAGCGCTCTCATCCATTCTCTCCCCTCCTCTCTTCAACTTTCTCTCTCTCTCTCTTTCTCTCTCTCTCTTTCTCTCTCTCCCCCCTAGCGCTCTCCTCCCCCTTCCTCCCTCCGTCTGTTCCGCGGAGTCTTTCAAGTGACATCCTTTCGCGGCCGACGTACATCTGTATATTAGCGGCCGCCCGCGCCAAGGACAAATTCTCTCACGTTGTTGACAAGGTTGTGTCTGCGGCGCGAGCAGCTCCCCTGCCAATCACCCCTCCCCCCCTCGTCACTGAAGCCTGATTTGTACGTCGTCGCGCGCAGGTGTCGCACGCTGAAAATACGCAATCTGCAAGCTCACAGTGCGTTGCGCAGCTTGTAGATCGGCTGTTTTCAGTGTGTGGCGCCCGCGCGCCACCAAGATTAAATCAGTCTTAGTCATCATCATACGTATATTGTCACTGTCTGGCCAAAACCTCGTAACTCCATTTTTGAGGTTTTTGATTTTTTTTGGCATAAATCAGGGCTATTGAACAGCCTTTACAGCTGAGTGTTGGATAAAATAATATTAAACCAATGGAAAGTAGTAAAAGGTGCTTGGGACAAAACCTCCTAACTCCACACTTTCCGCCAAACCAGCTAACTCCACCCGATTGGCCCTCTCTTTTTTTTTCATAAATATGTGCTATTGAACACCCTTTACGTCTGTGTGTTGGTTAAAATAATATTGAACCAATGAAAAGTAGTAAAAATCCCTTAGGTCAAAACCTCCTAACTCCACTTGAGCTCATTTTCCCGAAAATGGAGGTTTCGGCCCAACAGCATATTATGCAGTCCATTTATCATATTTACCCCTGAAGTGGCGTTTTGATTTATCCCATGAGATGAAGGAACAGATAATTACTCATGAGACGGCTCGTTCACTTAAAAAAACATGGTCTTTGGCTGCGGCTGATTCACAAGATCAAGATGAAATATAGCTGCAAGCAGCGATAAAGTGGCCAAGGCAAAAGCATCAAGGGAAAGCAAAGAAGACATCAAAGAGAAACTAGAAGCAGTGTTCTTCCGAACAGGTCAGGTGTTTTTTTTTGGCCCACTGGTGACTCTATAACAGGCCAATGTGAGAAGGGTGGCATCTGTTCCTTGGCCTAGTGGGAATGTGTGTGCAAAATCTCACACACATAGCAGGCTGCGTTTGAGACAATTTGTTCAAAAAGGAGCAATCCTGCAAACCTTGGAATTCAATTTTAGCCAATTAGATAGAATATGATATCGGACAAATCCGTCATGATCACATCACTGTAGAGATACTGTGTACTGATTTGTGTGATTTTCTGTCTATAGCTGCAGAGCGAGATGAACAAATCTCAGTGAGAGTTGCAAGGGCCCCATAGCCTAGTGCAGTGTTTGTTATTTTTGCCTTTTTCTTGAGTTTTGCCTTTTGTTCCCGTTCCCGAGTTCTCTATTTTTAGATTTTTGGCAAAGTTTATTTTTGCCATTTTTGAATTTTGGGTTTCACTGTACAACTGCATGGTGGGGGCTGGATAAATAAAAATCTTAACGAGACACAAATTGCTTATTATAAGCAGACATGGCAACCCAGGTACATTCAGAGCCCAGAACGCCAACTACTGACACTTTAATGCAAGGACAACAGGAAATCAAATGATGTTTTTCAGGACAGCTTTTTCAGCCCCCGCCTCTTTCAGGATATGAACAGGATAACAGGGGCGGTGCCAGGAATAACATGAATATATAGAGATAAATAGTAATACTGAATAAAAGTACAAAGGTATTGGCATCAACTTGACATTTTTTGAAAATAGCAGATCTACAAGCTCACAATGCAATGCAACGCATGAGCATTTACTGGAGTAGCCTAGAAGTAAGACTATACAAGTGAAGTATAAAATACCTCAAAATTATACTAAGGATAGTATTTGAGTAAATGTACTCAGTTACTTTTACACCCCTGGCATTGTAGACCCAGATGCTTGTGAAACATGATAAAGAAATAGTCATGCAATAGTATGAATTTCAGTTTATTTACACAAAGGATTTGCAATTGCAAAATATTTGGCAGCATTATTTTCTGTAAGTGGCTAGCAGAGTCAGACTTAACTAAACTTAAATTGTTTTTATTGAAAAACGTTGAGGGGAAGGCGGCTGGGGGTCAAAACTTGGAACTTTAGGCGCTCACATGGGGCTGCCGTCCTGTGGGCAGAGCAGACTATGGATTCCAATTGGGGGGTGTTGGAACCCAGCCAGCCTAGGTGGGGGAGGCAGAGAGAAATGAGGTGAGCTTCAGAATAATTACAGTTGAGCCACAAGTTAGAGAAGAGGTGTTCAATCTGCCCGTTCCACACAGTTCAGAATAATGAACCCACTTACACTGCCGTTCTTTGGCTTCAATGAAGCAATCTGGGAGCTGGTACTGATTGTCAGCTGATTGTCAGATGGGCTTCAGGTGTGAGGCTGAGCTTCCCCTGCATGGTTTGAAACAATAAATGAATAAATGAATGCACTCAAACATCATTACTTTATAAAGAAACTCAAAGTCATTACTTCAAAATCAAATCAAACTAGGAATGAGTATCACTGCGGCTGCTTTTTCCTACCCATAACCATAGGTCAGACAGGATTGTGTCAAGTCTTTCTGCAGGCTCGCCATCTTTCAGATTCAGTTCTAGGCAATAAACCTGGCCTGGATCAAAGAAAAAGGCCAAATGAATAGAAAAACAACAAATTCAAATAATCTGCTGCACTACAGGCTTGAAACAAAATAATTCCATTAATCTCCCCAACTAGGCATTGGCATTAAACTCAAAATACATCAATTCAATAATCAACGTTGCAGCTAACATACAAGCATTACATTCCAAAAGAAATCGTTTAACATTTAGATACCAAAACCAAAAACAACATAACATTTCAGAGCACATGGTCAGCTTACCAAGTGACACATTGTTCCTCCATCATACACAGCCAGTGTATCGAGTGGATCAGGTAGGTATGTTCAGGTGAGGTAAATCTAAAAGCCAAATTATAGTATGGGTAAGTATAATGAATGAAACTGTTAGAAATTGGAATAGTTGTTGGAATAATGAACAGTGTACAGACCTGCAGCTGCTGCATAATGTAGCAGTGAGTAGCAGCAACCACCAGCACCATGCTGCTTCCAAACAATCTGAGAGGGGGGAGTGGCCTCAACTCAACCACTATTTATACCCTTGCTTAAGAAGGTTGCCATGTTTGGTCGGGTTGCCATGTTCAGTTGCAGTACCAGGGTTTTCACGGCAAAATGTTGTAAAATGTATTTTAAATGCATGAGGTAAGGCTTGAACAGGGGACTTCTGGAATGATAGACAAAGGCCTTACCAGGTGAGCTATGCACAGCTCTGCACAGTGAGAAAATATTACTTTAAATGTTTGTTTTAGAAGCAGAAGAATAATTTGCATAAAACCGCAAATTGATGAATTATTAAAAAAGCATGTTTAAATTTTTTAAAAATCCGATCTGACAGATCTTTAGATATTGGTCCAAAGTTCATGTAAAAAAAGTTCTGTGCACGTGACGCGAAAGTTCCGGAATAAAAGCGGGTTTAAGTGTTTTACGAACTGCTCCAAAAGGCGGAAAATCGAAGGGCGGAGCTTACTTAACAAAGACACAGATGTCTTCAGCTTGAGTCAAGGCACGCGTGTAAGCAAGTTGCATGTCTTCAAACGAAACGAGGCATGACTTATGCCCCTTTAAAGTTTGAGTTTTCAAACGCTTCGTATAGCGCCCCCCTTTGGCCAATTGGAGTAAGATTGCTTTCAGTGATATTTGGACTAATCCTCTACATATTTGCCAAATGCCATGAACGTGTCACTTTGCATGTATGATTTAGAGGCAGAAGAATAATGTGCATATAACTGCAACATTGAGTAAATTATTAAAAAATAATGTTTCGCTTTAAAGAAAATCCGCCTAAGTTTTCAGACCGTATTGGTCCAAAGTTCATGTACAAAAAGTTTCGCGCACGTTACGCGAAAATCCCAGGAGGAGATACATTTTTACTGTTTTTCATATAATTCAAAATTGTGGGAGAGGTAAAGGTCAGAGGTCAAAAGTCAGAGCGTAAAAGTTGTTCGGCATGAGGAGACGCATACGTGTATACAGGTTTCATTGCTGTACCTGAAACAGGGCATGAGCTACACCAGTTCAAAGTTTGCACTTTCGAAGGCTTCCTACAGCGCCACCCTTTGGCCGATTGTTGCGAGCTTCGCGTTTTAGCCGTTTGGCATAGTCCTCTGCCATACTGCCATGAACGTGTCACTTTACATGTATGATTTAGAGGCAGAAGAATAATTTGCATGAAACTGCATTATACGGTTAATTATTAAAAAATAATGTTTCGCTTTAAAGAAAATCCGGCCGCTGTGCGATGACCGTGTTGGTCCAAAGTTCATGTAAAAAAAGTTTCGCGCACGTTACGCGAAAATCCCAGGAGGAGATAGATTTTGACTGTTTTGCATATAATTCAAAATTGTGGGAGAGGTAAAGGTCAGAGGTCAAAAGTCAGAGCGTAAAAGTTGTTCGGCATGAGGAGACGCATAAGTGTATACAGGTTTCATTGCTGTACCTGAAACAGGGCATGAGCTACACCAGTTCAAAGTTTGCACTTTCGAAGGCTTCCTACAGCGCCACCCTTTGGCCGATTGTTGCGAGCTTCGCGTTTTAGCCGTTTGGCATAGTCCTCTGCCATACTGCCGAGTTTCGTAAAAAGCGACTGCACGGTCTAGCCACTAGAGAAAAAGTGGCGGAATAATAATAATAATAGTGATGAAGTCCAATAACAATGAGTGGCCAAGGCATTGCCACTTCGTGGCCTTGGCCACTAATTAGATTTACGGCTTTCTTGCCATGAATAGAGAAAAAATAGACAAGTCTTTTTATTAGGCTACTTTGCTATAACAGAAAATTGTAGAAAATCAATACTATATTTTCATAAATCCCAACTTTGCCCACAATTCTTTGTTTGTTCATTTGAAAGATTGGAATCACATTCTTTTACTCATTTTATTCTGTTATGTATTATTATTATTGCGACCGTCAGGGAGCAGTTTACTATGAAAACCTCCACCGGCCGTCCGTCCGTCCGTCCGTCCGTCCGTCACACGTCACACCTTTGTTTGTGTACGGTGTGATGTCATATATCTTCAGTATGACATCACACCACATGTGTACACAAACCTTTGTGTACGTTGCTGTGGCAACAGTCTGTTGTTGCTGGTCTGTTAGTGTGCGTTAGCAACCACCTTAGCAACCATGGTTTTACCCTAGCAACCAACTGTTTACCCTAGCAACCAACTGTTTACCATAGCAACCATGTTTTTTTTACCCTAGCAACCAACTGGGCATAAAAGGGATTCTGTTAGGGATCTCCATATATGGGCATAAAAGGGATTCTGTTAGGGATCTCCATATATGGGCATAAAAGGGATTCTGTTAGGGATCTCCATATATGGGCATAAAAGGGATTCTGTTAGCTGTTAGGGATCTCCATATATGGGCATAAAAGGGATTCTGTTAGGGATCTCCATATATGGGCATGAAAGGGATTATGTTAGGGATCTCCATATATGGGCATAAAAGGGATTGTATCCCAGATGATGCCCTGTACTTGGGATGTGTTGATGTAAATGTTCACATAGAGTGTAATAATTGGTAAAACAAACTTTTGGCCTATTTGTGGAGATAAGCGACCAACGGTCGCTTATCTCCCGATTAGGGAGTCTTACTGGTTCATTAATAATGATGTATTTATTGACTAAATGGAGCCTCATGTCTTTGCTGTGGTGTCAGTGGTCTATGCCTGACTTTATGCTTCACATACTGTACACAGATACAGTACATGACTGCCAGGGACTTGCAGAGAATGTTAGAGAGGCAGGGGCTGACGTTTCTGACAAGTACTGACAAGTACTGAAAATAGCAGACCTCCAAGCTCACAACGCGTCGCAACGCGTTGTGAGCTTGGAGGTCGGTTATTTTCAGTACTTGTTACCACACTAAACTAAGCATAATCAAGTCAATACTGGAGATGTGGCGTAACGGCATGGATTTCTACACAGAGAGGGCAATTCTTTCAACATACTGTAAGATGCTGCATTAAAGTCAGGAGAGTTTGGACAAGGCAATTCTCTTGAATGCTGCCTTCAGGTATGGCATGGAAAGAGGACATTTGCATTAAGACCAGATGGAAGGATTATATCTCCAGACTGGCCTGGGAACGCCTCGGTATACTCCCAGAGGGAGTGGAGGAAGTTGCGCAGGATAAGGAAATCTGGAGGTCTCAGTTGGAACTGTTACCCCCGCAACCCGATTCCGGATAAGCGGTTGAAGATGGATGGATGGATGGATGGATGGATGACCATAGTAAAAACTGCATTCAGTTTCTGGAGAGGGCCCTTTTTACAGACGAGTAAAAGGGCAGGGACTCAAGCCATAACCGTCATAATCGTTTCCATGTTTAAAATAGTGGAAATAGTGGAATCGCGACGCGTTGTGAGCTTGTAGATCGACTATTTCCACTATCAATCTTCTTTTTTAAGTATATAAAGTTGTCAAATATGTCAGTAATTTCTTTGTATATTTAAGTTATGTGTCATATCTCCCATGTGCAACTTCAAAGCCTAAAAGCCAAACAGAAATGTAATCGTCAACGACAAAAACACAATTAAATCGTTAACCGCAATTATTTGAGTGACAATTAAATCGTCATGTGAAATGTCATAATCGTGACAGCCCTCGCGATGAACCCTGGACAGAGGAGGGGAGAGAAGGTCGGTTTGGTTCTCGTCGCGAGGGAAGTTTGGCACCCAAAAGTGGGCTATAGAGCAGCTTGTTTGGAGAGGGAGATAAAAAGGAGGGGGGGGGGGGGGGTGAGCGAGCGGGCGGGTCGCGTGGGGGGGGTAGTTTGATGAGGGAGCCAGTGAATGTTCTGACGTCAATGGTGTCCCCTGGCACCGCGCCAGGGGGGCCTGGTGGCCGACCAAGACAGCTCTGGGAAACACACATACACACACAGACATACACAACACATACGCAAAAACACACCTGTCCTTACTCTCTGGAGACTTATGGCAGACGACGTCTCTGTTTTTCTCTGGCTTTTCCCCGTCTCACTCCCTCTCTCTCTCTCTCTCTCTCTCTCTCTCTCCCTCTCTCTCTCTCTCTCTCTCTCTCTCTCTCCCTCTCTCTCTCTCTCTCTCTCTCTCTCTCTCTCTCCCCCCACCTCTTTCTGTAATACAACCTAAAGCCTGATTTAACGGCGTGCATGCACTTGCTCTCCACTGTCTCCAGTGTCCATTCAGAACTAACATCACCATGCATTTTGATTTACAATGGCTAAAGGTTGAAGACAAAACGACTGCTGCAATAATACTCTCAACATGGAAGGTTCTACAATCCAAATCACCATTATTTAGGTACAATCCGCTAAAAAACTATTTGGAGTCATATACATATGCCTCTAGACAGGCAACATAAGGCCGGTTTTCACTTCCCAAACCAGAAACAAATTATTTGAAGCGTACAGTAGAATACAGAGCAATGGAAACTTGGAATACTTTGCCACTGCCAATGACAAAACTGACACAGAAATCACTATTCAAAAAGACAATAAAGAAACACCTGGGAAAATATTTGTTGTACGATGTACTGGAACTTTGTAATGCTCGTTTTATATGCGTTTATAAAATTATTTAGTATGATGGATTAAATGTATGTATGTAATGTATGTTTCAAATGTATGTTTTTAAATGTATGTACTGTTTTTATGGACCCCAGTTTTTCGTGGACCCCAGGAAGACTAGCTGTGCTTTAGGGCACAACGCTGCGAGCTGTCGGGCAGAAACCTTGTATCTCCCAAGTTTCAACTTTGTACGTTTTTTCGCGAAGTAAAGCCCTGCTTCATCAGACAAGGCCGTCGTGGTGCGAGGCGTTGTGTGCTTGTAGATCGGCGGTTTTCACTAGTTTTCACATTTTCTTAAATGATAAAAACAAACGGTTTTGGACATACAAGGTTTCCACCCGACAGCGACGATATGTATGATTGACAGTGGATCAGTGTTGCCAGATGTAATTCACTGTTTTCCCTGGCTGCTGATCTGGGATCTGGTTTGGCTTCTCAAAATAAGCCAGGAAATCAGTCAATCTGACCCTAGATCTGTACTTGGAGGCATTAAAAACACCGGTTGCATCTTTCAAGACCAGTTTCAGGCTTTTATTTGTGTAAGCTCCAGGAAGTTGCCTGCCTCCACGCAGCATATCTGATGCGTTTTTGTCACGCAGGAGTCTCAAACAAGGTTGTTTCTTACACTAAAGACGCATTTTTTGGTGAAATTAAGTTTTTATGCGAGGGATTTCCCTTTTTTTGGCTGTGTACGATTTCATACGATTATTCTGAACCTCCGGTACGATAATTCAACATTTCCCATCTGGCAACACTGCAGTGGATCTTTCGGCTGGTAATGGACCCTGGCGTCGTTCTCTTCTTCTCCCTCTTTCCCGTCCAGCTGATGTCCAAGCCCAGCGAGCCGGGGGGCCGGCAGCACCAGAGCCACCCGGAGGAGACGGAGGAGGAGCTGAGGGAGCACCAGGACCTCCCGCCGGGCGTCACCATCAAGCAGGAGCCCCCCGACCCCCAGGAGCTGCAGGAGATCCAGGAGCTCCAGGAGGAGGCGCTGCAGCACCGCCAGGCCGAGCAGGAGATGCTCTTCAGACAGGTAAATGATCACTTGTAGGGGTGTAACCATACATTTGAACAAGGATACGATATCACAATACATGAACGATATTGGTTCATTCATGGCGATGCGATTTGATTCAATGATTTAAAATCGATATAGTAACTATTTAGCAAAGACATTAAATCTGTGTGAAACGTGTCAATAGAGCAGTTTTTTTAAGGTAAAAATCTATTATTATGGATATAAATAAGTAAACACTTTGATTCTTTAGCAAATATATGGACATTATATTACAACACATATGGACAAACCTGCACCTTGACATGAACACAGAGATTACACACATTTATCGATAGACCAAGAGTAGTTATATGGAATTGAAGTAAGTAATTAGACCCCTCTTTTTCATTTTCCCTCTTAAAATTGCTAAAGTAACTAGTAACTAATAAAGGCACAAATACTTAGTTTCCATACAATCGATTATTAGAATTGCAAAACGATTTGATACTGAAACACAACCATATAGCACAAAACAACATAGCACACAACAACATACTGTACCCAGCAAGCACATCAGGACCTGGACCAATCAGTGACGTCTCGATTGGGGCCAGATCACAGCCCATATGGGGAGGATCTTGACATCATTACCAGGACGTCATATGGACTTTTTTGACAGGATTATTGTTATTGTTTGTAATGTTAGTTGAAATATGAGCATATAAGGTTATATTCTGGGACATATCTAATTAGTTATGGTATTTAGCTAGTCTAGAATATCAACTGATTTCAACCAACATAAATCCTGTCAAACAAAAAAGTCCATATGACGTCCTGGTAATGACGTCAAGATCATCCCCATGGCCCCAATCGAGACGCCACTGATTGGTCCAGGTCCTGACCGTGCTTGCTGGGTAACACCAAGACAATACATAAAGTTCCCAGTATAGACCTTTTTCCAGAGCGCTACTGTGTATCAGCGATGTCGCTACTGGGGAATTTAAGGGACCCGTTTTTACTACGGCAATGTGAGGCGGGACTACGGCTGCTATGAGCAATCGCCGTTGTGGTCCAAATTGTTAAGCAAAGAGCCGTCGGCGATGGGGTCCCACTGAACGCTTTGGTTCCCATGGTGACGCATCAACGCAGCAGGTGTAGTAGAAAGCAACCTACTGGCGTTGTACAGACGGCTGCTATGGCGGCAGGTTGATCTATCGAGCGCTGATCATTTCCGGTTGTCGTTACTAAGCTTAAATAGCCTACTGTGCGAAGCGGTGCCACTTGACACCACAGTTATGGTTAGAGGCAACCATAACTGAAGCAGAGTCTGGAGTGACGATGTAAGGGGATCAGTATCATTTGCTATTGTGAGTGATAAAAGTGTGATGGTTTTATTGTTCATATTAGCAAGTGTGGGTGTGGGAAGTCCGATGATCTTAGAGCAGTGGTCAGAGACCCCTAGGGCAGGGGTTCCCAAACTTTTTTGGCTCGGGGTACCCCTATAAATATTATTTTCATCCGAGGCACCCCTACATTATTATATTCCTAATTTTCACTCCCAGCACCTTTATATTTATAGCATATTTTAGCGATTATGTTGCGAGGAAAGCAGGATAATAGCCATTTTGGTTAGAACTGACTGAAAATAACTTTGTACTTCAAGTTTAAAATGATACTAAATATATTTTGTCAAACACATTTCCAATATTATCAAATTATCTCGCGGCACCCCTGGACTGCCGTCGCGGCACCCCAGGGTGCCCCGCCACCCACTTTGAAAACCCCTGCCCTAGGGGGTCCTCAGAGTTACTACAGGGGGTCCTCCAAATCTTTGAGTGATAGAAAGTTTTTTTATTTACTTTTTTATATTAACCACTTGAACTCTAATGTCAATATTCTGAGAACTTTAGCCAAAAATACCCGATCTACCCGATCTAAACGCCTCGCAGCAAAGAGCTTTGGTGTAGAGAGGAAAAAGAGCAGACTAAGTACAGAGTGAAAGGTCAAGTTTATTAAGTATTGACGGTTCAAGTGGTTAAATATCTGACAACACAAATTGACATGAATCAAAAATACATGATTGTGCTGTCAAACGATATGGAATCTATGAAAAAGTTGTGGGGGGGTCCCTGCTTCATCTCTCTCTTAGCTAAGGGGTCCTTGGCCTGAAAACGTTGAAGACCCCTGCTCTATACACTTAAACATTATGTTGGTTTGTTTACTGTTGAGTGAGATAACAATGTTGCACATTAAGTTAATCATCTGGGGACCCCCCAAAATAATTTGGGGACCCCCCTGGGGGTCCTGACCCACAGGTTGAGAACCCCTGTCATAGACTACTGCACTGTGAGGCGTGAGGACTTTGGTTCTGCTTCCTGGTCTGGTCTCTTGTGTCTCTTGGCATTGTCCTGTCTTCAGAGCTGGAAAGTTTGATAATGATGAATGAACTCAACATGCATCATTTGTTTAGTCTGCCTCCTTCTGGTCAAAACGTGTAGTTACAGCTTAAAACAGAAGTCATGCGGTTTAAAACAGTAGATCTGTCTTTCACGGCTTGTACTTATACCAAGGGGTCTTCAACGTTTTCAGGCCATGGACCCCTTAGAGAGAGAGATGAAGCAGGGACCCCCACAACCTGTTCATAGATTCCATATAGTTTTATAGTTTGACAGCACTATCCTCAGTATATTTTCGATTCATGTCAATTTCAGATATTTAACCACTTGAACCCTCAATATTTAATTAACTTGACCTTTCACTCTGTACTTAGTCTGCTCTTTTTCCCCACTGCACCAAACCTCTTTGCCGAAAATAGCCGATCTACAAGCTCACAACACCTCGGGCTGAGAGGCGTTGTGAGTTTGTAGATCTGCTATTTTAGGCTAAAGTTCTCAGAATATGGACGCTAGGGTTCAAGTGGTTAATATAAAAAAGGAGAAAAAAAGTTTCTATCACACAAAGATTTGGAGGACCCCCTCCCCCTGTAGTAACTCTGAGGACGCCCTAGGGGTCCCGGACCCCCTGTTGAAGACCCCTGCTGTATGTAAACCTTGATATACAGAGTGTGACTTTGTAATCATGGCAAAAATTGTAATTATAACTATATTATAACTATATGATATTATGAGCTGCAGAATTGCCCAAGGGATCTCTCTTGCACTTTTACTATGATTATGATCTGTGCACGGGGGAAACATGCCTCGTGCACGTGTGTGATTGTGTGCTTATCTGTGTGTGTGTGTGTGTGTGTGTGTGTGTGTGTGTGTGTGTGTGTGTGTGTGTGTGTGTGTGTTTGTGTGAGCAGCAGGCCCTGTTGTTGGAGCAGCAGAGGATCCATCAGCTGAGGAACTACCAGGCCTCCATGGAGGCGGCTGGCCTGTCAATCTCCTTCCCGGGGCACCGCCCCCTGTCCAGGGCCCAATCATCTCCGGCCTCGGCCTCCTCCTTCCCAATCAGCGTCCCGCCGTCGGAGCCGCCCACCAAGCCTCGATTCACCACGGGTAACATTCATTTCATTACCTTCTATTAATAAAAAAAAGATATATCAGAAACCCTTTATTGTCGTTTTATGCAAAGAAAATAGTGTCATTGAAGACAGAGACACAACACACAGTTAAATATTGTCGTTGACGGGTGGAAACCTTGTATGTCCAAAACCGTTCTTTTTACATTTATCATTTTAAAAATGCTTTAAACTAGTGAAAACAGACGATCTACAAGCACACATCTCGCACCGCGAGGCGTTATGTGCTTGTAGATCTGCTGTTTTCACTACTTTTGTGCGACAGCCTTGTATGATGAAGCAGGGCTTTGCTTTACGAAAGAACGTACACATTTGAAACTTGGAGATACAAGGTTTCCACCTGACAACGATGAAATGATATGTCAGAAACCCCGTATTGTCGTTTTATCCAAAGAAAATGGTGTCATTCAAGACAGAGACACAACACACAGTTAAATACGATTGATCGTTTTAGTATTCTAGATCATTTTTAGATTTTGTGGATAGCATTATTATTTTATTTATGTTTTGCTTTTACCATGCAAAGTGATACATTGAAATCTAAATGTCAAATAATGGCTGATATAGTGGTCGGGCTCTAATGTATATTGATGTGTTTGGTTCCACAGGTCTGGTGTATGACTCTCTGATGCAGAAACACCAGTGTATGTGTGGGAACACCAACAGTCACCCAGAGCACGCCGGGCGAATCCAAAGCATCTGGTCTAGGCTGCAGGAGACAGGTCTCCGAGCGCAGTGCGAGGTACAGTATGGGGGCTGAATGCTGGTGGTGGAAAAGCACTCAAATGTTTTACTTAAAGATGCAGTGCCATGATTTCCCCCTAAAACATGATTATCAGGTATTATACTAGGAGGAAGATTTCTTCCTAAAAAGTGTACAGAAAGAGTTAAAATTTGTTTTTTATGTGGCCACACCCACCAGTTCATTAAGTATGCCTGGTTGTCATGGTGGGTGGTGACCCACAGTGTTGGGTGAATGGTAAAAGGGGAGGGGATGATTATTTGATGTCATCAATACTGCCATGTAGAAATACTCTGTTACAAGTCAAAGTCAAGAATTCAAAATGCATTTGAGTAAAAGTACGAAAGGGTTGGCATCAAAAT
>NC_137831.1:42501965-42654465 GCF_963921795.1 Nannobrachium achirus | reverse complement strand
CCATTCGTGTCTCCTCTACCCATACAGCTATCTAAGCTATCTACTTACTATTTACTATATTATTAACATACAGTGTATTACATTCCTGTGTTTAATTTAAAATATGAATAAACCTACCAGTATCAATGGCAACTTAATAGAGTGGCACCATATACATTAAAAAATATATATATATATGGTATAAATATATAATCTATAAAAGAAGTTTAACTTTCTCTGTGGAAGGCTGCCCGAAAAGTCTAAAGTGGAGCCTAAAGTCTTACATCCTTATTTTGGTTAGTGCCACTATTTCCACTTCAGGGGTTTTCTTAAAGTGTAGTAGCCTAATATTGTGGTGCACTGCATATATGGTTGCAAATATGTTCGAAGTCATTTTCCATTTTTGTATTTTGAAATGCATTCAATAGGTAATTCATCCTAAATGTGAACATCATTACCCTTGTTTGGTTACACAAAGATGCGTGTTGAATACTCTAATCCAGATTAGGCCACCAAAGAAGACAACCTTTGCATTTTGCAGTGACTTAATTTATCCGACCTTCATTCTAGTCCCTCAGATGCTCGTAAAACCAGACTTTTCGATTCTCAGTCTGCGTTCTCAAGACTCCTGGGTGGCACCAGTCAGATTTCCACCCACCCAGGCACGTGCACACAAAGACATCAAAGGGGGCTTGAGCCCCTGCCCTTTTACCCGTCTGTAAAAAAGTGCCCTCTCCAGACCATGAATGCAGTTTTTACTACGGTGAAAGAAATCCAAATGCCCTCTTTCCATGCCATACCTGAAGGCAGCATTCAAGAGAATTGCCTTGTCCAAACTCTCCTGAAAAGGCAGTTTTCTTTTTTTTTTATATATATTTTTATCCCACATTATTGCAACCCATTTTTCTCACCCGGTGCCAACTACCTAACTTGTAGTCATGGTTCCCTCGCTCTCCCCCTGCCGCGCCAGGGAGGTTGGGGAGCACCTGGCTGGCTAGGGGGAGGTAGTATAGAAACCAGGACTACTGCATGTTTTTGTGTGAGGGCATATACCCAAGGAGACACAGGGAGAACATGCAAACTCCACACA
The DNA here is from genome assembly GCF_963921795.1 of Nannobrachium achirus. NCBI lineage: Eukaryota > Metazoa > Chordata > Actinopteri > Myctophiformes > Myctophidae > Nannobrachium > Nannobrachium achirus. The sequence continues at coordinate 42,653,396 of NC_137831.1, read as the reverse complement.
GAAAGGCCCTATTGCCAACCCCACCTAGGGTGTGGGCACTGATGATGTGGGTGGAGGAACACGCCCCCAGTGCCCACAGCATCCCCCGGCGGGAATCGAACCCAGGACCTTCTAGCTGTGAGGCGAAGTGCTAACCACTGCGCCACCGTGCCCCCTGAAAAGGCCCTTTTAGAAATGTCAGCCCCTGCCTCTCTAACATTCTCTGCATGTCCCTGCGGCCACCCCCCTGGACACACCACTGATCATGTCTTCAACATCGTATTATAAAATTAATCTTTTTAGTTCTGCCTGGCCTATACTGTAGACTGGAGCATATAGCCCAACATGGAGGCACATTGCTGATGGGGAACACAGTCATATGGAGTATTAAGTCAGCTTGAGGCCTTTCTTGTCTTTTTTGTTTTCTTTACAGGGGTTTCTGTTACTTCAACTCGGTGGCCATCGCAGCCAAACTCCTCCAGCAGAGGCTGAATGTCAACAGGATCCTCATCGTGGACTGGGTCAGTCAGTGTCTCCGTGAAGACACCAGCATAGTCGAAAATAATGTAGTCTTGGCTTTAGAACGAGGCAGATTAAAGTTGAGCTAAGTGAGTTTCTCCAAATGTCATCCTTGCATTTAGTGCGGGGCCATAAGGGGAGAGAATGCTCATTTCGTGCAAAAAATAAAATAAAACGCCAAAAAGCGCCAAATTTTGCACAGATGATAATGATTTGGCTAGGGCGCCCGAGTTTGCAACATTCGGGGTCACCACAGCGGCCAAATCAAGTTGGGCTCCCATCGACTTTCTATACAGGAAAATACCCAGAAAAAAGCAAGATTTGAGGGGTCTAACTATAGGGGTTTGTCATGATTCTGAATCCATTGCAAGCATTTGTTTTGCACAAAAAAAACTAAAAAAACTAAAAATGGCCTAACGAAACAATGGTTTAGTGATGAGTCACTTTTCACAGTTTTGTGGGCAAAACAAATGCTTGCAATGGATTCAGAATCATGACAAACCCCTAGTTAGACCCCTCACATCCTACTTAAAGCAGATTTTTCTGGGTGTTTTCCTCCTGTATAGAACGTCGATGGGAGCCCAACTTGATTTGGCCGCTGTGGTTCCAAACTCGGGCACCCTAGCTAAATCATTAGAGCAAGCCCTGGGCTACATAATATGTGCAATATTTGGCGCTTTTAGACTGATTTGCACAAAATGGGCATTCTCTCCCCTGAGAGGTTTAGTGAAGGGATCTGTCACTACCTGCTGCATTATAATTTATTATGTGACAATAAAGGACTTGGAACTTGAAGTGATGTTCGTTGGCGGGATTGTTTAGTGGCATGCAAGCAGGACAATCTGAACAACAAAAAAGACTCCTCAAATCTTTGCTGAAAGAACATATTAGCATCCGAGGAGGTCTTCAGAGAATAACGAGGATGCACAGAAATAGAAAAGTAACTAGGACGCTAGACTTCTTCCCACGTTGGCCTGCTGCCATCGTTCCAGTCCTTCAGTTGTCTGGAAGAAGGTCGTTAGATTATACCTGCTGAACATGGCGGTGAACATGCTGATCTTCATGGCTTTATTCAGTTTTTTGGGGATGGGATGAGGGGTTGATTGATTCTATTGATCAACCCGAATTGATTTAAAAATATATATGTTATTGCATCGGTAACCCATTTAAACCGGGTACACATTATTGCGGGTAATGTTTTGCTTTAGCTATTGAAAAATAGCAGACGAGCTTGTAGATTTTTTTTTGAAAAATCGTGAAAATGTGTAAAATGAAAAAGTGAAAAAGTCATTGAATATTTTGACCCGATTCTATAAGTGTCTTCTAAATCCTTTTAAGGTTTTTTGAAAAAAACATGTTTCTATGTCAGTGGTGCTCAAACTTTTTCATGTCAAGGACCCCCAAAATGATATGCATTTGGCCATGGACCCCCATCTCAAAATATTTAGTTCCAGGGACCCCCAGAAGCAAAATATCTGTTACAAATGTTTGCTTTAAAGAACATTATATTCAAAGATTTGCACACATTTTCACGACTTTAAAAAAAATAGCAGATCTGCAAGCTCGCAGCGCGGCACTCGGTGCCGCGCTGTGAGCTTGTATATCTGCTATTTTTCAATAGCTAAAGCATTAAATAATTCTAGGCCTAAATTGCTAAATCAATACATAAAGAAGAGATATGAAACGCTACAATGAATTCATCTTGCCGGTGTCTAATCTGGTGTCCAGTTTGGACAGAGACTGAGGATTCAACAAGCCAATCGTATTCTGTGCTCTTTGCCCCCTCAGGACGTTCACCATGGCAACGGTACCCAGCAAGCCTTCTACGATGACCCCAACGTCCTCTACTTGTCCATCCATCGCTATGACGACGGCAACTTCTTCCCTGGCAGCGGTGCCCCAGATGAGGTATGTGTGTGTGACTGTGTGTGTGTGTGTGTGTGTGTGTGTGTGTGTGTGTGTGTGTGTGTGTGTGTGTGTGTGAGTGTGACTGTGTGTGTTTCACTGTACATTCTGGTTTGACTGGAGTCAGTGTAGTTTCTGCAGTTTTGGGCACTAAGGTGGCATTCACACAGGCACGTTTTATTGCGATTAAAATTTATCCTGTAACGCAGGGTTCCCCAATAGGCGGCCCGCGGGCCATTTGCGGCCCGCGGGGGGCTACTGTCTGGCCCCCACCAACCCCAGTAATAACGGTGGTATAAGAGCAGCAACAACACTAGTATATCGTCGGGTGGAAATCTTGTATCTCCAAATTTGTACGCTCTTTCCCAAATCATACAAGGCCGTCGCACAAAAGTAGTGAAAACAGCAGATCTACAAGCACACAACGCCTCGCGGTGCGAGGCGTTGCTCTTTTCGAGAATGAATAAAGGTTTCAATCAGATCGGCTGTTTTCACTAGTTTAAATAATTTTTAAAATGATAAATGCAAAACGAACGGTTTTGGACATACAAGATTTTCACCCGACAACGACGATATCTGAACTGACACTGGAGTAGTGGGAACGCCGCCGTCGCCCCCTGCAATGTTGTAGCCCTCAGCTTGGTACCCTAGACATAATTCGGCCCGTGGGGAAAACTAATTGGGGAACCATGCTGTAACGTATTGTCGGAAAATACACAACGTTTGGGCATGTGTGAAGACGCATCCGTATTCTTTTTCGAATCAAAGAAACGAATGCAAATCCACAAAAAACGGTGGTTTCGATTCGCTACAGCATACGCTTCACTGTTGGTGTGAATGCATCCGTCTCAAATACAGGCAATGAAACATTGTGGTAGATTATAGAGCCATGTGCGGGTTAAATCCATAGTTATAATAAGTTAAATCCCCCTCCCGACCGTCCGCTCCCATTAGATTTCTGACCATTAGCCTACGGCCCATGGCTGTCCCCTCAGTACTATGTTTTAAACACTTTTGAGTGTTCCTTGTCAGATTGTATCATGTTATCCTATGTGTCATGATGTGCGCTTACCTGCCTGATCTTGAATAGTTTTCATGAATTCAAACCCTACTCCAACCATTTTTTTTATTGCCAATATTATATGTCTCGTGGACACACAAAAGTAGGTGTGGCCTATTTTATGGCCAAGGAGTCATTTTTACTGATAACTAATGGTTGGAATGGATTCAGCAGCCCCAAAAAACCCTAATTACACACCTCCCACAAAGTTTCCGAAGGGAGTTGTGATTGAAAAAGTTCAGAGGTGATAGTAGACCTTTATGAGCACATTTGTGAAGAAAGCTATTGATTTAGATTTAGTTCCCAGATTGGTCTAACACTCGGCTAACTTTCCCTTACTACTTAGGCTGAGAGCGGACCAATATGGGTGGAACTGGAAGAAATGGTTTTCTTACTGGATACCACAAACCATGTTATGACTCTCCACTAGATGGCGCCTTGTCACTAGAGCATTTTGTACCAGACTTGTAACAAATCCATTATTAGGTCTACCCTTGTGATATAATGCCCACCTCAACACAACTCTGTCCTTTTGTTTACCTGTTTTTTATTGTTGTAAAGTATGTGCCTTTCTCATATCTGTATGTTTATTGATAATAATAAAAAATAAGTTACAAAAAAAAAGTAGCTTTCCCAACCCTGGTGTAGGGCATTCACTAAATATTTGAATATTCGGATATCAAAGTGTTCACTGAACTCGAATATTCGCTTTTCTTTTTTTTATTATTATTGTTTTAGTTGTTTATAGTTTATAAAGCTTGGCTAGATAGGAAGTCATAAGAATGTGTTGTCAATGCCCCTGGGACAAGCACTTGGAATTGTAGGTATTACATTTAATGTGACTCGGTTCCGCAGATAAATATTGTGAAAATAGCAGATCTACATGCTCACAACGCCTCGCAACGCGAGTCGTTGTGAGCATGTAGATCAGCTAACAATGTTCGCCTCTTGCTTACTTAATATTTGAAAGTTTGGCCAGTCCTGTCGAATATTCGACTATTCGAATACTTTGAGGTCGAATAATTTGAATACTATTCACTATTCACTATTCGTGAGCCCTACCCTGGGGATGGATTCACTCATGCACACGTACTTACTGTACTATGTGCCTTCCCTCTGCAGGTGGGCAGCGGGCCAGGGGTGGGCTTCAACGTCAACGTAGCCTTCACTGGCGGGCTGGAACCCCCCATGGGAGACGTAGAGTACTTGGCAGCCTTCAGGTGTTGTACAAAGACACGCGCACACACACACACACACACACACACACACACACACACACACACACACACACACACACACACACACACACACACACACACACAGGGCTGTCACAATTATGACATTTTACATGATGATTAATTGTCACTCAAATAATTGCGATCAACGATTTAATTGTGTCTGTCGTTGTTTGGCTTTTAGGCTTTGAAGTTTGCACATGGTAGATATGACACATATATGACTAAATATACAAAGAACTTACTTACATATTTGACAACTTTATACTTGAAAAGAACATTGATAGTGAAAATAGCCGATCTACAAGCTCACAGCGTGTCGCATTGCGACATGTTGTGAGCTTGTAGATCTGCTATTTCCACTATTTTTGAAAATGTTTGAAAATATGAACCTTTTTTCACCATGTAAACGATTATGACAAAATAATTGTGATTATGTCAAATAATTGCACATAGACGATTATGTAATAATTGTGACAGCCCTACACACACACACACATACACTTGATTGATCGATTGATTGATCATTGAAACCTTTCTTTATTCTCGTAAAGAGCATTGAGGTTCACCCTCATTAGTAATGCTGTCGAGATTACACACACAAAAGAAACAATACAACAACACTATACTGTACATTCTAGGATTCAACATTAAAACACAGAAATAAACCAACGAGAGAAAAAGCTAACAGAAAATGTGTAAATTGTTATTATTGTTATTTTTGTAATTGTGTTGTTGTTTTTCTTTATATTGTTTTGCGGTTTTGTTACGGGATTGTTTTTGTTTTTGTTTTATGTTTGTAAAAAAAAAAAGTTTGATATTCTCTGTAAAAAATGAAAAGAAAAAAAACTCAATAAATATATTGTTAAAAAAAAAGAAAATGTGTAAATTAAAAACAATGACATATTGAGGTAGGGAGATTTAAGAATCGATTTCAGAATTGTCCATGGGAAATTGGGTGTTCATTGCGACCGTCAGGTCGCAGTTACTACCAAAACCTCCACCGGCTGTCTGTCAGTCAGTCAGTCTGTCAGTCTGTCAGTCAGTCTGTCCGTCACGTCACACTTTTCCCCAACTCATATCTCCGCCACCGTTACCCCAATCCATGCCAAACTTTGCACACACACTCCTTGCCTGCCAATCCACAACCTCCACCCCACCAGGGACCTCCAGGGACCCCCTTCCGCCGCTGCCAAAAAGTGCAAAAATGACCACCCAAACGGGGCTGTTCACAGGGAATTCCTGGGGACCACCGACTCCTGGTGCTCCAGAATGGATGCCCCTAGTGGAGGACCCCCGCCACTGCAGCGCACATAAAATGCAGTAACTCGAGCTAGTAGTGACCGGGAGAGCCGGGGCTGGTACCCACGCGTCCGCCTCGGCGGCGCCAAGAGAGCCGTCAACATGAATCTGTCCCATATAGCGCCACCATCAGGCCCATTTTTTCAAACACATTTTTGGACACTGCTCCTACAGATTTTGCCCTAAAATCACACAAATCGGTACACAGTATGTCTACACTCATGTCATCAACATGGATCTGTCCCATATAGCGTTGTGAGGGACTGAGCCAAAGGCATTTGCGAGATCCAGGAACACCTCGTGGAGGTCTGTTCCTTCCTTCTTGGCGACCTGGATCTGATGCCAGATGATACTGGCATGTTCCACACACCCTGAGAAGCCTGAGATACCTGCTTTCTGGATTGACGTGTCAATCAGGTTGTTTCTTTGCAGGTATCCTGCTAGCCTTTGCGCGACCACACTGAAGAAGATTTTTCCCTCGACATTTAGAAGGCTGATCTGGCGGAACTGGCCGATTTCTGATGAGTCCTTTTCCTTGGGGATCAGGATCCCTCCGGCTCTCTGCCAGGACGTTGGTATCTCCTTCTTCTGCCACACGACTTTCATCAGCTTCCAGAGGAATCGCAGGACATCTGGTGCGTTTTTTTGTAGAGCCTGTATGGAACTCCGTCGGGACCTGGAGCTGATGCGGCCCTTGCTCTGCACACTGTTTTGTCTACTTCGCTCCATCTGGGTGGACTGATATCTAGCCCGTGCTCTGGTGGATTAACTGGTGGCATGTCAGATGGGAGCGAAACCTCTTCCTGGTGTCGATCATCTGTGCAGGACTTTTTCAGATGTTCTTACAGGGCAGCCTTTGACACTGAGAGACTTCCGCTCTTCTCCTTTATGAAGAGACTCTTCACAAATTTGAAGGGATCTTTGTAGAAGCGTGATCTTGTTTGCTCCTTCCTTCTGCGCTTCTTCAGGAGGTTTCCAGCCCTCCTCAGTGTCACAAGCCTGCGCTGAATCTCTTCCTGCAGCACATTTATCCTTTCCTTCTCCTCAGAGCCGGTTCTGGGCACACGTGGGCCCTAAGCATGATTCTGCTATGGGGCCTTCCTGATCCAAAAAAAATATTAATATTTTTTATCGTTTTTTAATCGATTTTATAATGGGTTTAATTCTGTTTTTTTAAATATAAATTCACAGATAAATTCAAACAACACACCAGCTGGTCGACTTTTGCTAAATACATTTAGGGAAAAAAAAGCCTCAAATCATGCATGCTCCATCCGATTGCCATGAAAGGCCAAAGACATGACATCCTTTTCACATTGGCCTATTATAGTGCCATCGGTAGGCCACACTAACCTACAGTAACTGAACTGGCGGAGACCTGTTGGCAACTTGCCTGACCAACGTCTACGGTCACGTTAGTATACAGCGGTTCTCTCGTTTTCCTCACAACCTTGTAGGACAGCGAGTTTATCCCGTCTGTTGCCATGGTCCATCTGGTGCGACTGAGAAGATCAAATCTCTCTGGGTTGTCTTCGTTGAGTTTGTCTCTCGCGTGAGGGATATTCTTGGTCCTGCCCACCTCACCGTCGGGACGGGACACCCACATACCCTTAAACACAACCCTTTCGTAAATATCATCATCCTCTCCTCCCCAGGAACAGTAGCTGTTTGGAAAGCCGTTGATCTTCAAATACTGCCCTTTGCTAAAAGAATTGACGCCTCCAAAGTTGGTCGGATATGGCAGACGGAAGTCTGCTGCCTCAATGGCAGCAGACAGGTGACGAGGTTGCCCAAAGCAACCGTACGTGTTGCGGTCGTCCAGTGGAACCAGGTCCACATCACTGAATACGAAACATTCGTACGCATAGTCTTTCAGCGCCTCGGCGTAGCCGATGTTCAGCAGCTTCGCTCTGTTGAACTTCTGGTCTCCGTGTTGATTGATGACAAAAATCCCATAATCCAATTGTTGCCTCTGAAGGAAGGGGTGGAGGTAGCGGAGCCATTGCTTGAGGTGTTCGTCTCTGTTCCTGAAAGGGATTATGACGGCCACTTTCTGGGTGGCGTTGCAGTCCTTGGGCCGATATCGACCACCGGCCTCAACGTCTGGGTTCTCCTTAAGCGTTTGTTCGAGGCTCGCCTCGGATTGGAACTTGACGCTCAGGGGTCCAATCAGGAGAGGAGAGGTCTCAGGACATCGCGATCTTGGGATTCCTTGGGGTGCAGGGGGTGCGGGGTGTGTGGCTTGCACAAGGTACATAAATACATACACTGCATACAAGCATAAACACACAAACACTATCAGCAACTTGACCTGTTTAGACCTTAGCATTCTGACACTCAAACAGTAATCTTCGACAGCGAGGATGGGATACACTAAAGATCACTTAAGTTATATATCACTACAATTAACCTACTGCAGAGAGTCACTGAATGTAGTCAGATTAGATGTTAAATAGGGCCTTTGGCCTGACGTCACAGATAGACTGACGTCACCGATAGACTGGCGTCACGGATAGACTGACGTCACGTGACAAGCTTCCTCCTAGAAATGCTGTTGTAAAATGTGGTGCACCAATAAATTAATGTCATTTAAACCATTAAAATACGACTGTTGACATAGGTCTCTATGTACAGTGATCTGCACGTGTGTATCAGATACATTTAAAGTGAAACTCTGACGGAGGAATAAAACAATGAAAAGACAGGGAGGCATCAGCTGCTGCTGGAACTCAATTCAATCAGTCATAAACACAAATCACCTGAGATCATAACTAGAAAGATTCAAATGGAAATTGCAAGTGTGGTTGCCGTGATTAATTCCGTCTTACCATTTGATTTTTCCCCATTCAAGTCAATGTGGAAAAATAATTCACTAATATATTAATGGCCATATATGTCCTTGTCCTTTTTATGCCCAAATATGGATATCCCTGATGTCATCAACATTAAGCCCTCTGGAATGTCCATATATGGACAATTAGCCCTATTCACAGCCCGCCCACTCAGCAAATTTCTCAGCATCCCCCGGGTGCTGATGTCAATTTAGAAGGGGAAACTATAACAGAAATAGCTGGACTTAAAGCCAACAAATCATTATTTTGAACGGTAAAGTCAATTATAATGCTTTGTGCCTTTTACTATCTTGTGTTCTTGATCATGCTAGCCGTATTTTATACTTTACTATTCGGAAATTGCATTAAATTTGCGATTTCTGTGTTAATTCTATAGGCTTATTAGGATTTTCCCCTTCAAAACGTGACTTCAGCACCCGGGGGATGCTGAGTGGGCGGGCCTTGAATAGGGCTAATTGGACATACAGTACCGTTTGACAGCATTTTCCCATTCAAGTCAATGGAGAAAATTAATTCACTAACTAGAAGCTGTGCTTTTCCGAGCAGGTCAGGTGTATTATTGTGGCCTCCTGGTGGCGCTATAAAAGGCCAATGTGCAACTGGTGCCATGTCTTCTTCTGCCATTAACGGCAATGTGACACTGCATGCATGATTTGAGGCATTTTGTTCCAAAAATGAGTTAGGCAAAAGTCGACCTGCTAGTTTTCTGTCTAAGTATGTAGGAGTAGAAAGGTAAATCGGTACACTATGTCTACTGTCCCATATAGCGGATCTACAAGCTCACAACGCGTCGCGATGCGAGGCGTTCTGAGCTTGTAGATCTGCTATTTCCACTATCAATGTTCTATTTCAAGTATAAAGTTGTCAAATATGTAAGTAATTTCTTTGTATATTTATGTGTCATATCTGCCATGTGCAACTTCAAAGCCTACAAGCCAAACAGGAATATTATTTTCAAGACAGACACACAATTAAATCGTTAATCGCAATTATTTGAGTGACAATTAATCGTCATGTAAAATGTCATAATTGTGACAGCTCTATTTCCAAGTTCAGACTGAACAGGTGGAACCTCGAGTGTAGGGGCTACACTCTCACTTAATCTGACCACGGTTTTACCTACGGTATGTGTTTGACATGAGTGAATTCTGAAATTGGACAGCAATTCAGCAACAAGAAAAGAACAGTTTAGTCCTAATTCATTAATCTTCTAATCCAGGGGTCTTCAACGTTGTCAGGCCGAGGACCCCTTAGTTGAGAGAGAGATGAAGCAGGGACCCCCACAACCTTTTCACAGATTCCATATAATTTCATCTTTTGACAGCACAATCATCAGTGTATTTTGGATTCATGTCAATTTGTGTTTTCAGATATTTAACCACTTGAACCGTCAATACTTGATAAACTTGACCAGCTCTGTACTTAGTCTGCTCTTTTTCCCCTCTTTGCCGAAAATAGCCGATCAACAAGCTCACAACGCCTCGCAGTGCGAGGCGTTGTGAGCTTGTAGATCGGTTATTTTTGGCCAAAGTTCTCCGAATATGGACGCTGGTAAGTGGTTAATATATAAAAGGAGAAAAAAAAAGTTTCTGTCACACAAGGATTTGGAGGACCCCCTGTAGTAACTCTGAGGATCCCCTGTTGAAGACTCCTGTTCTAATCTAAAACAGTAATAGACAGATGAATAGGTTATTATGGTCTTTGATGGAACAGCTTTCATATTGCTATCCGCTGCACATAACTGAACCCAGACCAGTTTAACCCTCCACCCTCTCTTCTCTCCATCAGGTCGGTGGTGATGCCCATCGCTAACGAGTTTGCCCCAGACGTGGTGCTGGTGTCCTCAGGCTTCGACGCTGTGGAAGGCCACCCTTCTCCACTAGGGGGCTACACTCTCACATCCAAATGTACGTAGGGTAGCCAGATAAGTCGACCTCTTTCAAAGTCGACCCAGACTCGTTTCCCAACGGGTCTGAGGCCTTAAACTAGATGCAGATTAGACTAAAATCAAATCTGTGCTTCTGGGGGTCCCTGGAACAAAAAAGTTTGCAATAGGGGTCCATCCGTGGAACAAACTATTTTGAGATGGGGGTCCACGGCCAAAAATACATTTTGGGGGTCCTTAACCACTGATAGGCACATTCTACAAATGTCTTCTAAATCATAACAATTTTCTGAAAAAAACGTATGTGGCCATCAGTGTTTCTCAAACTTTGTCATGTGAAGGACCCCCAGAATGATATGTATTTGGCTACGGACCCCCATCACAAAATATTTTGTTCCAGGGACCCCCAGAAGCAAATATTTGATTTTTGTCTATTCTGCATCTAGCTAAGGCCTCAGACCCGTTGGGAAACGAGTTTGGGGTCGACTGTGAAAGAGGTTGACTTTTCTGGCATTCGTACGTAGCATAACATATAATACTCTGGTGGTTCTCTTGCAGGAGTGTCGCACTAAATTCTGGGCCCTGGGTACTTTAACTATTGAATAATAGCAGATATACAAGCTCACGGCGCGGCACCGAGTGCCGCGCTGCGAGCTTGTATATCTGCTATTTTTGTAAAATCTTGAAAATTTGTTTTTTGAAAAACCTATGTTTCTGTCTATGGTGCTCAAACTTTTTCATGTGAAGGACCCCCAACATGATATGTGTTTGGCCACAGACCCCCATGTCAAAATATTTAGTTCCAGGGACCCCCCCCCAGAAGCAGAATTCGTGTTACAAATACTGTATATTCACAGATTTCCACATATTTTCACGACGTATCAAAAATAGCAGATCTACAAGCTCGCAGCACGGCACAGGGTGCTGCACTGTGAGCTTGTATATCTGCTATTTTTCAATAGCTAAAGTATAAAGTAATCAAGGCCCCTCCACCTTGGGCCCTGGTAACTCAGTCCCACTCCCCTCCCCCCCTCTCTTGTGACGCCCCTGCTTACAGTATATGCTTCTGTTCTCTCTCTCTCTCTCTCTCTCTCTCTCTCTCTCTCTCTCTCTCTCTCTCTCTCTCTCTCTGTCTCTCTCTGCGGTCCAGGTTTCGGCTATCTGACCAGGCAGCTGATGACCCTGGCCGGGGGCAGGGTGGTGCTAGCGCTGGAGGGGGGCCACGACCTGACGGCCATCTGTGACGCCTCAGAGGCCTGCGTGGCCGCCTTGCTGGGCCAGGAGGTGAGGAGAGGGGTCACGACTGACCAGGGACGTGCTGGGCCCCTGATTCAGCCCGGGAAAAAGAGTTGGAGAGGCCCCCATTTCAGATCATGAAGTGACAAGCCAGTGGGCCAATTACATGAGTTATATTTCGTTGTTGTCGGGCGGAAACCTTGTATGTCCAAAATCGATTGTTTTGTATTTATCATTTTAAAAATGATTTAAACTAGTGAAAACAGACGATCTACAAGCACACAACGCCTCGCGGTGCGAGGCGTTGTGTGCTTGTAGATCTGCTGTTTTCACTACTTTTGTGCGACGGCCTTCTATGATGAAGTAGGGCTTTGCTTTGCGAAAAAAATATATAAATTTGAAACTTGGAGATACCAGGTTTCTGCCCGAGAGTGACGATTTACTTTGTTTACCGCCCAGCCCCCAAAATGGAACAAAGGCCGACATTTTATTTGTATTTTTTTCCTAATGGCCGGCCTGGACCGGCCGGGAATGAACCGGCCGTTCGGGAGTTGTCCCGCTTTTCCCAATGGCCAGCAAGTCCCTGCGACTGACCCTAATGTAAAGCTTTGAAACAACTCCCCTAATGAAAGGGAATGTTTATTATTTGGGAAGGGGGAAAATTAATCCATTGGCCACCAATCGCGCTAAAACGCTTATTTGATATCACCGTGGTTGGCAGCTATTAACGCCAAAACCTGTGAATCAGTCTTTTCATTGTTCGATGAGTGCCCATCCCGGGTATACCCGGGCAAAATAAAAGGCTGCATAAAGTGCCTATCCCGGGTATGCCCGGGATATATACTGCAAATACAGTAAAGTTGTTTCACCTTACCGTGGGTCTGGGCTGTCCACTGAGCATCGGCAATGGCAGTTTGTCTGCGCACGTTGACTTGCACGCAAAGTGAAAATCCTCCATAGAAACCTATTGATCTTGCAACAAAGAAGCCTCATTATCTCGAAAGAATACATTTTGATCCCAAGGCTGGCATTTTTCACGGCAAAATAGCGCTCCAATGATGGTTTTCTGCAATCGGCCGCCATTACGGCCAGTTTCTAAACTACATCTGTTTAAGGTTGAAAAAAGTAAAGTGACCAAAAATCTGTGCATTTTCACCCCGGCTTTTCAAAATAAGAGCGGCCGCCTATGGGAGTTAGTCAGGGCACTCTGCGCCCCTTCATCCCTCCAAAGTAAAGGAAGGGTAAATGGGTACTGCCATCTCCTGCACCGGGTAGCGATGCAGGGACTCAATTTCCCATGATCCATCGGAAGATGACGTCATCTGGATGACATCATGTTTGCACAGACCGACGATAAAACTCCCAGATTGTGTTGATTGTCAAAACATTGTCCCATTGACTGTCTGTCTGTCTGTCTGTCTGTCTGTCTGTCTTTACAGCTGGAACCACTGCCAAAGTCCATACTGGAGCAGAGGCCCAACCCCAACGCTGTTGCATCCCTGGAGAAGGTTGTAGAGATTCACAGTGAGTTGACCATTAGACAACGGACTCTCAACTCATCTCAAAACAATCATTTAGCTGGGGACCCCTCTGTAAGCCCCTCGAAGGACCCATTGGATCGCCGTGACGTCATCGGGCGATGACGTATTTTGAGTCAAAATATATTTGGTGACCATAGGCTAGTGCGCGGATCGCGACCGAGTATTTCCCGGTGAACCTAAGCGCAAAGGTGGGGGCCGATGGGCAAGGAGGGTTGTGAGCTTATGAGAAACAACTAAAGAAGACCTTAAAACCTGGCGAAAACAGTTGCGTGCATTCTTGCCCCCGCGCAAGATTAGATCATGAGGATAAAGGAAATCATTAAATGTAAAACATTAAATTAACTTCTGAAAAGCCTACACTATAGCCTACTAATAACTGGTGAACCGCGATCTTGCCACACGTGAATAATTGTGGTTGTAAAGAACAACACAGACAATATAAATCCTTAGTCAATTGGCGACAAGTCTCTTACTAAATCGGCAAGAGTGCCTCTCATTCTCAATACATAAATGCTAAGCTATATAAGCTCTCCATCATCAGCAATAGTCAGTGGTGCGTGTGTTCCCCACACTCCCAAGCCCCCACCGTTGCGCTTAGGTTCACCGGGAAATACTCGGTCGCGGCGGCTAGTGCAGTGGTTCTCAACCTTTTCAGGCTGTGACCCCCAAAATAATCATATTTTAACTGGGGACCCCCCCCCCCCACCCTACGAGCACTAAGAGTTGAGGCATTACATTTTGTATAACACGATTCTATTGAAAATAGCAGATCGTCTATTTTCAAAATTTCTGCCTCTAATATTTGACAATTTGGACAATGTTTAATTTGTTATTTCAGAGGTATTAAAAAGTCCCTAAATTGTCAGTTTAGAAATGTGCATATACCCTCTATACACTTAAACTTTATGTTGGTTTGTTTACTGTTGAGTGAGAAAACAATGTTGCACATTAATCATCTGGGACCCCCAGAAATAATTTGGGGACCCCCTGGGGGTCCCGACCCACAGGTTGAGAGCCACTAGTCTAGAAGGGGATCAAGGTCTGTTCACGGCTAAACTTGCAAATCACTCAACCAATCGGCAGCACATTTCTAAATAAGTAAATCACTGGATATTAGGCTTGGGATGTTATATTTTCTTGCCGTTTGGCAGAGTCACCATCCCTCCATATTTGGGCAAGACTGGCCGCCGGATCCACAGGGAAGCCACGTTGTTATTGCCTCATTTTCTCCTCTGATTTCTCTCAACCTCCCGTTTTGTCCCCCTCTCCTCCATCCTCTCTAGAGATGTGACGTTCGCGAACGAATCGAATCTTTTGAACGGCTCTTTGAAGTGAACGATGGGTTCGCGGAGTAGGGAGTCGTTCATTTGGCTCGCGGCGCGGTGCGGCGGCGCCGCGATGCGCGGCAATGTGCAGCTATCTAGGAAGCAAATTAAGACTCTACAGTTTGATTTGATCATAGCTTAGACAATTATTAAGCGATTTATATAATTAAAACGTCTCCATATTGCTTGGGAAGTCCACTTCCATGACAAATGACTGTATTATGTCCCTGTAAATATTTAAATGTTTGCTATTTTAAAATACCCGATGTACAAGCTCACATTGTGCCAGGCCTAGCCAGTTGGTAAATCCTGGCTATATACGCCGCTAGGGAGGAGCGAGTTCAGTGTTGCCTGCTTGGTTTTTTAAGGTGTTGCATGAATAACATTAGTCAAGGTAGCTTAATTTACACACACGTTTTATAAAAAAGGGTAAACTGTCAGCAGAGGAATGTGGTGCTAGACCGTGCTACCTTGTGGATTCATGTTTCAACGAAAATATATAAATATGCATTGAGCCAAAAGAGCCAAATGAGCCAGTCTTTTGAACGGCTCTTTTAAGTGAGCCAGATCCATGGCTCTGGCTCACTTCAAATAGCCATAAATTGCATCTCTAATCCTCTCCTTCCTCCTTTCTATTGTAGTTGTTTTAGTTTAGTTTAGTTTGTTTGATCAGCTCACAGTAGCAAGCATACATTTGTACAAGTCATATTCCATAAAAGCATAATCACTGTTTGAGGTGATCAAAAGGAATAGGCTGAAGCTATAAAGCTTATGAATGTCCTTCCTACATATTCATGGTTTAAGATACATTAATATGTTTTAAAAGTGTTCAACTAACTGTACCATATAAATAGAGTGTAAATAAAAAAGAAACTGTAATTACAAGCTCAAAATACATCAACAATGCAAATCGAAGAATGCCTATCCTACATATTCATGGTTTAAGATCCAGAAATATGTTATAAGAGTATACAAGTTCCAGGGTTCCCACGGTCATGACATTCCTGGAAATATTTTGAAATTAGAAAAATATTTTTCCAGTACTGGAAAAGTTTTGGAATTGATCAAGGGTCCTGGAAGGTCCTGGAAAAAATAGCTATGCATTGTCTTTGGTTATTGATTTTGTTAATACCTCTGAAATGACAAATTAAACATGGGCCAAATTGTCAAATATTTGAGGCAGAAATTGTGAAAATCTACATGCTCACAACGCCTCGCAAGTTGTGAGCTTGTAGATCAGCTATTTTCACAATAGAACCGTGTTGTACAAAATTCCTCAACTCTTAGTGCTCGTCAGGGTGGGGGGTCCCCAGTTAAAACATGATTATTTCAGGGGCCACGGCCTGAAAAGGTTGAGAACCACTGACATACACTACCTGTCTTTGGGCATTGCGCATAGAAGTAAGCGACCTGTTATTGAGCTGAATTATTGTTATATCGTCCTGGAAATTGGGTTAAATATTCTGGAAATGTTTTGGAAATTAATTGGTAAAAATGTGTGGGAACCCTGAAGTTCACCATAATTATAAAGAGAATGAAAATGAAATAAATGCCTCTGCTTGTCCTCCCCTCCTCCTCCTCCCAGGTAAGTACTGGTGCTCGGTGCAGCTGACGTCGCCACGGCTGGGCCTGTCCCTGCTGGAAGCCAAGAGAGGAGACTCGGAGGAGGCCGAGGCGGTCAGCGCCATGGCCCTGCTGTCCGTGGCCAACTCCAATGCCATGGACCAAAGGTAGGTTGTCCCACCTCAATGGGTGGAACTATCAGTGGTGTAATGCAGGGGTTTCCAAAGTGGGTGACGGGGCACCCTGGGGTGCCGCGACGGTAGTCCAGGGGTTCCGCGAGATAATTTGGAATTTATTTGGACACTTGAACAAGTATTTAGTATCATTTTAAACTTGAAGTACAAAGTTTTTTTCAGTCAGTTCTAACCAAAATGCCTATTATCTCAACGTTTTCCTCGCAACCTAATCACTAAAATATCGTCACTGTCGGGCAGAAACCTCGTATCTCCAAGTTTCAAAATGTGTACGTCTTTTGGTAAAGCAAAGCCCTGCTTCATCATACAAGACTGTCGCACACAACTAGTGAAAACAGCCGATCTACAAGCACACAACGCCTCGCGATGCGAGGCGTTGTGTGCATGTAGATCTGCTGTTTTCTCTAGTTTAGTACATTTTGTAGATGATAAATACAAAACGAACGGTTTGGACATACAAGGTTTCCCCCCTACAACGACGATATGCTATAAATATAACGTGCTGGGAGTGAAAATTATAATGTAGGGGTGCCTCTGATTAAAAAAAATATTTATGGGGTGCCCTGAGACAAAAAAGTTTGGGAACCCCTGGTGTAACTATCAGTGGTGTAATGGTCAGACCATGACGTGTGGCTGGTACTTTTTTCATGCGCATGCACAGGTACGGTACGGATCTGCACGCTAGAACGCGTGTCCCCCCGATTCGTAAGCCAAGTAAATGGCTACTTGGCTTTACACATACACTAAGCAGTAGAAGAGGGTAATACTCGTTCAAAGCAATGTTGTTGTATGAATTCCTTGAGAAGATTTTCAAAGACTAAAACTAAGCTAAAAACTAGTAATTTCCTATGCAAACATGTTTCCTACTACAATTTACACCTGTAAAAAAGGAAAATTCATATTAATCCATACATTATAGGCACGTGTGCTTATTAAATGACCGTCCCCCTGGAAAAAGAAACACCATTACACCACCGGTAACTAATGGCCGGAACCCTAGTCAACATGGTTGTCACGTTAATAGAGTGCAAAGAAAAACTATTGAAGTGCTACAAAGTAACTAGGATACCAGGTAAACATCAAGCATGGAGCTAGCATCTGCACAGCCTGGGAGCAAGGAGAGAGAATTAAGAGCTGTCTAGGACGCTTGGAGTGATGGCCAGGTAGTTCTAAAGCAAGGGACAGATGTCCCATGTTAGCTTGCTAAATGTTATTGTTTTAATGAGTTGAGTCAACAGGTTCACCTCCCAAATGGTGGGTGTCTTGCTTCGGACTGAGACCCATTTAGACCGGGTTGTACGCATTATTGCGTATCATTTTGTGCGTATCATTTTGTGCGTATCATTTTGTGCTTTAACTATTTAAAAAAATGGCAGATATAGGCTACAAGCTCACAGCGCGGCACCGATTGCCTCGCTGTGAGCTTGTAGATCTGCCATTTTTGCAATTCTTTGAATATTTTGACCCGATTCTATAAGTGTCTTCTGAATCCGCCTAAGGTTTTTTGAAAAAGATATGTTTCTATGTCAAAACTTGACATGCTCAAACTTTTTCATGTGAAGGACCCCCAAAATGATATGTATTTGGCCACGGACCCCCATCTCAAAATATTGTATCAGGGACCCCCCAGAAGCAAATATTTGAGTTACAAATGTTTGCTTTAAAAAAAGACATAATATTCAAAGATTTGCACAAATCTTCGTGATTTTTCAAAAATGGCAGACATACAAGCTCACAGCGCGGCACTCGGTGCCGCGCTGTGAGCTTGTATATCTGCTATTTTTCAATGGTTAAAGCAGAAATGGCTTAATAATGTCTGTGCGTCTCTCTAACGTGTCCCCCTAGGCTAGAGGATGAACCCATGGAGGAGGAGGAACCACTGTAACGGAGGGAAGCATCAAGGTGTCGCGCTGTGTCACCGTTCCACTTCTCTCCGGAGAGAACGCCTCTTTGACCTGCGAAGAGTCTCCAACTGACCCCTTCATTTAGTCCCCCCTAACCCCACTCGACCGCGTCAGTCATCTTTGATTGGCGGGCCCCTCGGCCTATAGCGAGGGAGAGGGGGTGGGCTCAGCCTCGTAGCAGGGAGCCAATCAGGAGACAGAGGACAGAACTGGGGGTTAAACATAATAATAAAAGCTCGGTGTTTGCGTAGCGACACTCGCTCAGAGACTTGATTTTCTGCCAGCCTTCGACCCTATCGACCCCCTACCAACACACATACACACACACACACACACACACACACACACACACACACATACCTGTCCCCTCAAGTTAGTCCAAGGCGGCAGCAGCGGCTGGCAAAGGGAGCACGTATGAAGGTCGCAGATGTGGGTCGTACGAAGCGGGGGAGGGGTGAGTGTTAGGGCTTGTCGCGGGAAAAGGTGCGACACGCTTTCCTGCGCAGAAAAATACGGTGCTCTTTTCCATCACTGCCCTCTCAACCACACACGGACACTGGAGGGTTAGTGGACACATGCCGCCCCACCCCCCACCTCCCTGGCTGTCAAGTCACAGCACCCATGGGTGGGGGACGGACGCAGGGGGGCGGGGTATTCCTTTCTCTATTTTCTCGACTACTTTTTCCTTACGAAAACAACAAGGGCATCTCCCGAAAACGGAGAGAAAAAAAACGTTCACATTTTAAGAGGATACTTTCACTGTGGACTTTGATCGGCCGAAGCTGGCCGCGCCGCGCCGTCGGCTTTTACAAAGATTTTGAAGATGGGGCGGGGGGGAGGCCGTCGTCTCATTGGACCAGCCTGTCGTCGGGCAGGACAGAGGGTCGGGCGGAATGAGAGGAGTGCCTTTGGCGAGGATCCGCTGGATTTTTAGGATTGTTCAGGAAAAAGAAGATTGCCTTAAGCTAAAAAAAAATATGAAATGTCTCTTTCGCTATGGGAACTAAGTGAGAGGGAGAGAGAGAGAGTGTGAGAGAGAGAGACGGATGGTTTCCGGTCCTTGAGGATAGAGTGATGGAAATAAAAGCAAAACAATCTTTCCGCATGTTTACTTGGAACGTGACGCAGACAACGTTTAGTGTCCGTCACAGCCTCTCTTGAAGCGTTACTTTACTTTTGGATGGATCTATTTTTCTGTGTAAAAAGAAAATGCTTTGAAAAGGTAGTTGCCAGCTTCAGTAGAAAAAAACAATACGCGAGCAAACGTGGAGATATTCACCATTGAATTAGATTGAACACTGTCAAAGGTCTAGCCTTTTATGTAGCTTCCCTTTAACCCAAGTCATTGCTTTGTAAACCACCTAAGGCATGCATTTCGGCAGAGACCTTTTTCTTTTCTTTTTCCCTTTTTTTTCAAAATTCGAATGTTATCCCAAAAAGAGGGAAGAATTTCAAGCCGGAGAAAGCCAAAGCATGAGTTTGAATAATAGTCCTTTTTACACCACTACCTGGCAACGTTGTCAAGCATTTCTAGTTTGAATTAAGGTTCTTAATACCAAGTAAACACTGTTTTGCTAATTTAATTCTTCACAGTGTCACGGGAGTGGTCCTTTCTTTAAGTAGGCTGATGGACCTGCTAAGCTTGGCCAGTTGACGTCTACCGTGGCTACTGGGCTCTTCCGTGCTTGGCCAGTTGTGAATCTACATTGGCTACCTGGCTCTGACGTGCTTGGCCAGTTGGCAACTACCTTGGCTACTGGGCTCAACGTCAGTCGTGTATATTGAATTGAATATATTTTGAAAGGGCAATAATTGAGTATTGCCCGTTTGTACCTACATGTATGATTTCCACATCCGAGTTGTCAGTTTTACTATATCAAAGTATTTGGTATGTGTATGTCCACTTTTTATTTTTGATGTATAAGATTATTTTTCTAACTTTTTTCATCCATAGTTTTTGTTCAGTTTTTTTTTATCCATTTGTTGTTGTTTTTTTTCTGGATAGCTATAGGGTCGCCATTCACATACTGAATTATGATTGTTACTTGTTACGAGATGATTTTCTGTCTTTCTCTCTATCTTTCTTTACTTGTCTTTCACTTCTTTCTTTCCTACTTTCTCTCTCTGTTCTCTCTTTCTTGTATTTATCAGAAACAAGGAGCGACTTCTTCTTCGACTTTTCTCGGCCCGTCTGCAATTCCATCAGTTGTGTATTTATAACTTGTACTGTTTATAGGAGATTTGTATATGGAAAAATCTATAAATGTATTCTAAGTAATGACAGCTATGACGTTGTGAAAACAGTATGGCGCGGGACATCTTTAAAAAAAAGAAATATTTGAAAAGCAGCATTTTAAACTCTTCTTTGACTGCACTGTTTTTAAGAGTCTCCCCAACTGAAACGCGATCGCGCAGCATTAGCCTGGCACTGCAGTTGAACTTTTAACAACCTCAGTAAACAGCTGACAACTTGGTTACACGAAGCCTGATTTATTCTTAGTTGCGCGTGGGTGTCGCGCATCGGAAATAGCTGATTTACAATGTCACAGCTGCTACAGCTGTGAGCTTTTACATCTAGTTGGGTCGTTTCCGATGCTTCCGTGACCGTGGAAAGCGATGGTCCGTTTTGTCAACTATGAAGGTTAAATAACAAATTGAGCTCCCACGCCCCTCGCAAAAATGCGGGCAAAATCTTTGATAGCCACT
The DNA here is from genome assembly GCF_963921795.1 of Nannobrachium achirus. Taxonomy (NCBI): domain Eukaryota; kingdom Metazoa; phylum Chordata; class Actinopteri; order Myctophiformes; family Myctophidae; genus Nannobrachium; species Nannobrachium achirus. Next base: position 42,632,190 of record NC_137831.1, on the reverse strand, counting down.
GAAAGTTTGCGTCTCATTCACTTACTATAAAGGAATAAATACCCCCAAAAAACTGCTTTAAGTAGCATGTGAGGGTTCAAACTAGGGTTTTTTAATTATTCTGAATCCATTGCAAGCATTTGTTTTGCACAAAAAAAAACATTCCTTGGGCTAAAACGGCCCGACAAAACTATGGTTTAGTGATGAGTCATCACTTTTCACAGTTTTATGGGGTCCGTTTTTAGCCCAAGGAATGTTTTTCATGCAAAAATAATGCTTGCAATGGATTCATAATAATAAAAAAAAAACCCTAGTTTGACCCCTCACATGCTACTTAAAGCAGAGTTTTGGGGGTATATTTTTCCTTTATAGTATAGTGTATAGTAAGTGAATGAGGCTGTCAAAGATTATGCCCGCATTTTTGCGAGGGGCATGGGAGCTCAATTTGTAATTTAACCGTCATAGTTGACAAAACCACTGAGAAATGGACCTATGCTCACCACGGTCACGGAAGTATCGGAAACGACCCAACTAATCAGCTACTTTAGGTTTGCAAAACTGGCGTCCAACGCCAGTACTAAATGATGCATTTGCTGTCAGTGGCGTCCGTTCAGCAAAAGCTAAGGTATGGCAACATGACTGGTGTCTTGCACGTGTGCCTTTGCGCACGTGCAAGACACCAGTCATGTTGCCATACCTTAGCAACAGGCATGATGAATTCATTTTAATAAGTACATTTACATTTTTCCCCTGTAGCCAAGCCAGGTATATGGCAGCTGCCATGCCTTGCCATACCCAATTGACGCCTCTGTTTGCTGTAGTGGTGCATGGATGACACACACACGCCTTTGAACTGTGATGTCATCACCGTGCACGTCCAAAAAGAAAACGGTAATAATTTGGATGCTATTTTATGTAGGAGAGGAGAGGGTGGGACTTCATGTTGAGTGACGTTACCTTTTCCGTGAATGTCGTCGTGACAAAACGAAAGCGATTTTTCTAGACCAACTTTTATCAAAAGGATCGTGCAACAAAGTAGAGCCCGACCGATGCCATATCTTTTGACCGATGCCGATGTTTGCCGATGGAGAGTGCTAGACCACCGATCGCCGATGTTTAACCGATGTTTTGTAATAATATAAAATAATAATAAAATAACCAAAATTTCAAAAACTTCTTACCTTCAAAAACTTTTTTCCCTTTTTTTACCATTGGTCCGGGGACCACCATTGGTCCTTGAGGGGTTTCCAGGTGGTCCCCAGCAAAATTATGGAGATTTGGTAACCAAATGGACCCTTTATAAGATCTTTAACTCATGAGTGTAAAATGAAACCCAATGGATCCTTACGGCCAACGACAATATATTCTACATTTTGGGTCTGAGTGGCTAAATGTCATCAAATGGTGGTCTAATATTACTTATAAAAACGACCGATACATCGGAGAGATAATGACCGGTGTCTGATACCGACATCGGGGTCCAAAAATGACCCATATATCGGTTTGACCGACATATCGGTCGGGCTCTACAACAAAGTATGAATTAACTTTTAGATAGTGAGACACAGTAAAAGGGAAGTGTTATTTTGACTCCCAACTTTCACCAGATGGGTAAGAATTCTCTTTGTGCTGGTATTGTACAAGTACAGTAACATCGTTGTCTCCATCTTCCCTTCTCCAGCATCGAATTTAGCCTGGTTATAAATGTCAATATTCTGTAACAATCATTCTGTAGCCAAAGCTACAAAATCAGCCTGAAATATTCCCTCCATCGGCCTACTACTTTTTTAAAAAGTTTAGCGATGACCATTGTCTTTATTTTACTCATTTTAATGTTATAATTTCACTAAGACTTTTAAATGTTTGGGATTCATTTGTTATTTTTTCCATGTTTGACAAAACATTCCACTTGTTTTATTGTTTGATTTGGCTAGTATATATTTTTTTTTATCAAAATCTTGAATTCGAGGTTCAGCAATTGATCTCTCAAAATGTAATTCTTTTCCCTGACATTTCTTTATTTCTTTCGCTGTCTACTCGCGCCAACTCTAACTCTTTGCATGGTTTGTGAGTCAGCATGCCTGTTTGTCTATGTAACAAACTGTATTTGCACAATAGAAGAAGACACTGGAGGACCCCCTCCCCCCCCTACCCTAAACCCCCTTAGGTCCTCCCATGGCATCCCAGAAAAACGAGAGTGGGACGGTCTCGTCAGTGTACAAACAATTCAAAAGACTTTGTCCGCGCTGGCAAATTATTTGATATTGCTCTTCTCGATTATCGTTTCCGACGAGTGATTTTAACACGGTTCAGCACTTACAAGCTACATGATGGATGTGAGACTGCATTTAAAGAGGAACACACTCAGCCAAACCTCTGATATATTCACACCTTAAAAGACTCGACTCTCCCAAAGAATGTTTTTTTCTTTCTAAAGAATTGTGTTCTATCACGGTATAGAGAAAACAATGGTTATTGATTTGAGAAAAAAGGTTTGGAAAAGGGCACCTTCATGTGATTGTCATACCCACCATGGCCAGTTATGTATAGCCTACACTCATTGGCCACTTTGTTACGCACACCTACCTAGTAAGATGGAAGATGGCTTCAAGGTTTGACGAGAGATGCCTATCTGTTAGTTTGAGTCAGTCTGGCCATTCCCATCCACCGCTAGTCTTAGGGGCCTTTTCCACTGGCAAAGACCTGGTTCAGGTTTTTTCTCCCGCCTACGGGATGACAACTTTCTTGGAACCTTGGTTTGTTCTTGTGAACCGGCCGCGAACCAACTTTTACGGTTCGGAACCAACTCGGTTCTCGGTGGAAAAGCTCACCTCTGGTTAATCCCATAGGCGGGAGAAAGTACCCGAACCGGTTCTTTACCGGTGGAAAGGGCCCCTTATTAACTAGACTGCACTCTGTCCAGGTGCCAACTTGCGCGTTGTGCACTCATAGTCACTTTCCGAAGAAAACTACGAAGTGTGACCAGCAGAGCGTGCAAGTAGGGTGGTGAGTGCTGTCTGTATGTATGTGGGTAGGCAAGTTGGCTCTGTTGAGGAGCCAACATGCCCCTTGTTATTTATATCAAACTAAAAGACTACAAGATTTTGATATTTTGTCGATAAGACTAGACTAGACTAAAACAGTTTCAGAAGACTAAGACTATTATTTGTGTTATTCAAAAAACCTAAGACTAAATCTAAGTCTAAGACTAATGGCTGTCAAAATTAACACTGGTATGTAACTGCAATGAAATTAAAGCCAAATACATATTTTATGTATGGTTTATTTTGAACAAGTAACAGGCAGTAGAAGACAATGACTTGTTCAGAGTTATGTGGTTATATTTAGCCCAGAAGACTTAGCCTAAAAGACGAAGACTAAAATACTAAGACTAATCCCAAAAGACAAAAGACTAAGCCATTTTGATATTACTAAGACTAGACTAGACTAAAACAATTTCAGAAGACTAAGACAGGACTAATACTAAATAGTGTGTTATTCAAAAGACTAAGACTAAATCAAAATTTGCGGAAATAATTAACACTGATTTATATCAGGTCGCACTTGGTGGTGACGTCACAGAGAACGCTGACCCCTTATTGGCTAAAGGCCCTGCCTTTGTACTGTAGGCTGGATACAGACAGCACCAAACACGGTACTTGCGCACTCTGCATTTTCGGTTATTTTTGGTTTTATCGCACCATTCTATCCAAGCTCTCTAGAGCTGTGTGAGAAAATCCAAGGTACGGTATAGGTGGCTGTTTCTGAGATGCTGGAGTCACTACAACACGCGGGCGGCTTACCCGTTCAAATGTTTAGCTGAACAGTAACCGAACCTTGGAGGAGCAGGCTATTTGTTTTAGCGAGCAGGTGTACCTAATGAAATGGCCACTGAGTGTGTGTGTATGTACAGTGTATATATATATATATATATATATATATATATACACACACACACACACCACTGTGGCTCAAGAGCAATTCTTGGTTTACATGTAAATGGAAAAAATATGTTATTTTTTTGTTTGTTGTTTGTCTCTCTCTATTGATGAAAAATATTTTTTTTTTGTTTTTGTTTTTTGTTTTGTTTTTTTGGGACCTACGCTTTGGACATTTCATCTCTGACATCATCCATAAAATATATTTCAGAAAATTACAAAGTATAACTGGCTGGCTTATTTTGACTTTGCTGTGTTTTATCCCATGGGACACTTGGACATTGGAACTAAATGTTGTCACGGGGTAAAACGTGATCGATATTGTGGTTGGTGGTGGTGGGGGGGTCACACGTTTCCAACCTCTTTGGAAATGTCCCGCATCCCTAATTGAATTTCTTGGGCTCATGAGCTGCCTCGACCTTGGGTAAAATCATTTAGGCAAATACGTTGCAACGCGTTGTGTGCTTGTAGATCTGCTATTTTTTGGCAAATCATGTTCCGCCCCAGGATATTGAATTTGGATTATCACGATAATATCGTAAATCGTCATTTCTTTTGTCACAATAATCGTGATATGAAATGTTCATATCGTCCCATCCCTACTGTGGACTTGGTTTGTCTTGCTTTAATCAGAGCTCAATGATTTCTCAAAGTCCATCTTGGAGTTGCTAGGTGTAATTATTCAATACTGCTGACTGGGCTAGAATCACTAGAAAGTTGATCAATAAAAGCAGGTGTCCCATCTACAGTAAGTCCACCCGGACTTAGCTGTTTGGTTTGGCCTTAACTTTTATTTTGCATCCAGTAAAACATATAAACTTGTGTTTTTGTTTAATAATCCCTACCGGTACTTAGATGGCCGGGGTCACCCCAGGGGTATGTATTTGGTTATTTTTCCCCCTCTATACCAAATCTCTTCACCAATAGCCGATCTACAAGCTCCAATGTGTTGTGTACTTGTGACACAATATTGTGAGCGAGTAGTTCAGCTATTGTCGTTGAATGTTCACCAGAGAATAAGGAATAGAACTGTTTCCTGGCCAAAATAGCAATGTTAAAAAATAAAAAAGACACAAACATAATACAAGCAATGCAAGAGGCTACATTTGGGCTGTAGCAGACAAAATTGAATGGGATTGGGGAGATTAGAGGGTAGGGTCAAAAAGATATAGGGTAAGAATGAGAGGAGGGAATTCGTTACACTTTTAACCAGCTCAGTTTACTTTGAGTGCAATGATGGGTAGGTGATTTCTTTTTCTTTTCTTTTTTTGTCACACTTTATTTATTTATTGCATGTTTCTTTTTTTGACAAACAAAGCAATGTGACAACACAAAATCCAACAATACAATCACTTGACCAGACAAACCAAAACAAAAGACATACATTACATACTTAAACTGAAAAAAAAACCTTTGGTCATTTTATTGTCTAATCAGGCTCTTATGATCACCCTGAACAGATTTTAATTTGATTGATTCAATATTTTGATATTTGATGTAAATGTTACCAGGCCCTCCTCCTGCAGGACGCCTCCCCATACACACCCATTGTAACTTCAAACTCCATTATAACAATATATACTAATACCTTTCTGTCACTCATTTTTGTGTAAACTCAATAAAAAATTTGATTATAAAAAAAAAAAAAAAACACCCATTATTTTTTCTGGTGACTCATAATTTTCTGGTGACTCATCCGTTAGGATGAGAGACTGAATAAATCGTCCCCATATCTTCTCAAACAACTCTGGCTCGAGTGCAAGTGCTTTTTTACAAAGAAAGGAACACGGTTAACTCCTTAAACCACTGAGCAGTGCTTGCTTTGCCTATCTTTTTCCACAATAAAGCAATAGCCCTTTTTGCTTGTAATAAACCAAGATCTAAAAATATTTGTTTGCTACGCTTTATCTCGTGGCCAGCTGGATAAAGACTCAGTACGGAAGGTTTTGGGTCTACAAGCTCACAGCGCTGCGAGCGTGTAGATCTGCTATTTTTGAAAAGTCGTGAAAATGTGTGCAAATCTTTGAATATGTGTATTTTTAACTCAAATTTTGCTTCTGGGAGTCCCTGGAACTAAATATTTTGAGATGGGGTCTGTGGCCAAATACATAATAACTTTGGGGGTCCTTCACATAAAAAAGGTTTGAGCACCACTGAGGAACATAGGTTTTTCAAAAAAACCTTAGAAGGATTTGAAACATTCAAAGACTTGCACAATTTTTCTCTAGTGTGCCCCACTGCGAGCTTGTATATACTGCTATTTTTCGATAGTTAAAGTAGCCAGGGCCCAGAATTTGGTGCGACACCCCTGTCCACAATGTGTAGGTAGTACGTTACAGGCATACATATAGAAAACATCACCATCGTCCAATACTGGTGAAAAGGAAAAGAAAGTGGCAACAACAAAATGAATTGTAATATTCATTTGAAGTCAACTGGATCTCCTATACTCTCTTAACTGGCATGTAGCACATGACAACAGACATGTACTGTATGTAGTCAGTGTGCCCTAAGAATTGACAGGGGCATTTGGGACAGTGATGAAACCAGGGACGTGAGGTCTCAGCTGACCACACTAATCTAATTTCTAGCTCCCAGATCATCACGCACGTGTGCATGCTGGATTTGATGTTTGATAACAAGCAGAGAGGAAGAAGAAGACAGGACTCTTCATTGCAGCATAACGTTGTTCTCGGGTGGAAACCTTGTATGTCCAAAACCGTTCGTTTTGTAGTTATCATTTTAAAAACGATTTAAAGTAGTGAAAACAGCCGATCTACAAGCACACAACGCCTCGCACAGGCGTTGTGTGCTTGTAGATTGGCTGTTTTCACTACTTTCGTGCAACGGCCTTGTATGATGAAGCAGGGCTTTACTTAACGAAAAAACATACACATTTGAAACTTGGAGATACGAGATTTCTGCCCGACAGTGATGATGGCAAACTTATATGAGCCAAGAAGTTTCTGCTACACATTTAGGATTTGAATTGTTTTATTAAAGAATATACAAGTTAATGTATTCCCCTTTATCAATGACCTCTGTCAGAAGACAGGACAAACCGAACGGTTTTGGACATACAAGGTTTCCACCCGAAAACAACGTTATGCTGCAATGAAGAGTCTCTCCTTTTAAAGGGATCCCTGGCTAATATGACAAAATATGCTGCAATGAAGAGTCTCTCCTTTTAAAGGGATCCCTGGCTAATATGACAAATATGCCTTAACAAATTATAATTGTCCTCTATAAATACGATGTAAAATTAAAAACACCTTAATTATTTTATTGCACGCGTTTACACGGTTGTGCACCGTTCGGTGCCGTCCGTGCGTCCGTGTGGGAATTTTCCGACCACACGGCGTCCGGTCGCGTCCGGCCTCCAAAGCGCTACTGTCTCCGTCCCCCCCGACTTTCGTCGCCTCCGCGCAGCCAATAACAAGCCTCCGCAGTGCCTTAACCGTTTCTTTTTTGATACACACAGACTGAAAAGACCTGCAGAAAACACTCTCCCATACCAAGTCAAACTGCATTTGTAGGCTACTTTTTATCCTAGTATTTTAGTTGTAGCTTGAATCGAGCCCACATTGTTTCTTTAGGAACAATATTTTCTAGTTAATAAAAGGCACTGTCCAAAAGGGAGACGCTGTATCGCCCATGGCAACCGTCCGTCCCTTCAGGCTATGGGACCTACCACGCTGTTTCCTTGTGCTCGTCCAATGGGAAAGCGGCACTTCCGCTTCAGCGCGCGCACACACACGACCCGTTCTTTTTTCCCACCAGCGTCGTTTAGCTCTGTCTGTGCTCTGCTCTTGTCCGCGGCGTGCACAACACCACAACCTGAACCCTGCCATGCACAGCACACAGCAATAACACGCGATCTCTGTCAACAAACCCCTAACCCCGGGCCCGGCGGGGGGAAAAACATTGATTTCCCTACTGTAACATTTTTATTTTTTAATTCTTTTAGCTCCGTTTTTTGTTTTTTTAGCGGACATGCCCAACATCGTCCTTTTCAGCGGGAGCTCGCATCACGACCTGTCACAGAAAGTGGCAGATCGTCTGGGTCTGGACCTGGGCAAAGTCATCACCAAGAAATTCAGCAACCAGGAGACATGGTAAATAAATACAACATTTACACGTGAAATGCGTTATAATAGGCCTAGATCTGTGTGTGATCATGAGCATAGCGCGAGTGTGAACATTACATAATACAGGTTATCATATATATCTCTGATTTAGCTGGCCTGGTGGCGGTAGCTAGCAGCAAGCAGCAGGTAGGCGTTGATGATGGAGCGTAACTACTATAGTGTAGTATGTGTCACATGTGCTCTAAGTTAGCCGGGGAAGCTAACAATAGTCGGGGGCTCGCTGTGTGTGTGTGTGAGGTACATCGTCATGACTCGATGACGTACAACCAACTGGCTTTTCCACCTTTTTTGCTAGGGTTGTAAAGGCAGCTGCCGAACCATCATCATTGTGTGCTGCTGGTTTAATAGGGTCAACTTACATCCGTATTTATTTTCTTGTTACTATGTTGATTGGATTGTTAAGGCAGTCGTGGACGAACGACTATTGTTTTGCAGCGTTTTGTACGCAGTGCCAGTGCCGGCCATTTGGCACCCAGGCCAGGGTAATAAATGAAGTGCCATGTGCCTTTTTTGGCTTGCTCGCAACACGTGACCAACTGGCCACATGTAAACATACGGGTCTGGATCGTGATAACTATATGGTAGGCTGGCTGATGCAGTAAATAACATACAGTCACACTGACCAATGACAACAGTGACCCCGAAATGACAGTAAACAGTCAGTGCCACATTGCCATCTGATCATCTATCTGCATCAGGTACTAGCCAGTAGTAAACGTTACGCGCATGTCGTTGCTTATTGCTGCCTCTGTTCTGCAGGTACGAGAGATATCAAAGCCTTTATGGCGCTTTGATTGGTCTGTGAAAGTCTCACCCGGCCAATCAGCCCCCGGGTGCCCTGAGCGCGCCCCCTCCCCCGGCCAATAAAAATGGTTAGGTTATAACTAGGTTAATTTGCTAGACTTTGTTGTGCAATGATAAATGACAATGGTATGTGAGAGAGAGTGACAGAGGCCATATCCATATCCATTGTCCCTTTGTGAGTGTGACCCCACTATAGTGGGGTCATACCACTTATTATAACTCTATGGGTCATACTCACAAAGGGACAAATGGTAATGTTTTAGGTTTAAGATTAAAATTAAAATTTAGCCCCTTTTCCACTGACATGGCCTAACACCACACCACCAGGCCCACTTGTGCCAGGTCTTCCACTACAACGACCTGGGTAGAGTGGTGTGAAAGTGGTACTAAACCTGGTACTAAAAAGTATCCATTCCAGAATAGGTCTGAGCTAGGCCAAACACTTCATAATGACTGATACTTCTCATTTAGATCACCAGGATATAGTTGTAATATATGATAATAGATTCTTGTGTTATAAGATATTATAATCTATTATAGTGTATTATAGTTATCATAGTAATACATTAATACTTTATAGTGTATTATAATCACAGTTATAATCCATTATAATGTATTATAATTACGATAGTTGTAATACAAATTTATATTGTATTATAATCACAGTTAAAAGGGTCAATTTGTTTCTTACCGATAAGGGTACTTTTGTGTAATGAAAAAGTAGATATTTTCATGTGGTGCTAAAGCTGCAGTCGAAAAGGGGCTAAATATAGCCATGGATTTGTTGTTTAAGGCCAGGTTGAGGGAAGGGTAGCCAGATAAGTCGCCCTCTTTCAAAGTCGCCCCCAAACTCGTTTCCCAACGGGTCTGTGGCCTTAAGCTAGATGCAGAATAGACTAAAATCAAATATTTGCTTCTGGGGGTCCCTGGAACAAAATATTTTGTGATGGGCGTCCGTAGCCAAATACATATCATTCTGGGGGTCCTTCAGATGACAAAGTTTGAGAAACACTGATGGCAACATAAGTTTTTTTTTTCCAGAAAATGTTTATGATTTAGAAGACATTTGTAGAATGTGCCTATCAGTGGTTAAGGACCCCCAAAATGTGTTTTTGGCCGTGGACCCCCATCTCAAAATATTTTGTTCCACGGATGGACCCCTATTGCAAACCCTTTTGTTCCAGGGACCCCAGAAGCACAGATTTGATTTTAGTCTAATCTGCAATCTGCATCTAGCTTAAGGCCACAGACCCGTTGGGAAACGAGTCTGGGGCGACTTTGAAAGAGGGCGACTTTTCTGGTATTCGAGGGAAGAGCTCACCAATCACTTACTTTACCATTGCCATCTGACAGCTTAACCTTAGACTGCCATCATATGATATCACATGAGCTCAATTTGTCCAAATTTCCAAGGAAGCAAGTCTCTGATTAGGAGGTCAATCAGTACTGGCATGCTGCTAGCTAAGGCAGTTCAACAGGGTTATCAACTTATCATCATGTTTGTGACCTTTAGTCTAGATATTACCTATGGCCTTGTGTGTCTGGTTTGAACGCGATGACCTGCTTATGTCCAAAAAATATGTCAGCCAGGGACGTGTAGAGAATAGGCAGGGGCTGACATTTCTAAAAGGGCCTTTAGGTGAAAATGTTGAAAATAGCAGACCTCCAAGCTCACAACGCGTCGCAGCGCGACGCGTTGTGAGCTTGGAGGTCGGCTATTTTCAGTGCTTGATACCACACTGAACTAAGCATAATCAGTACTAGAAATGTGGCGTAATGGCATCTCTTCTACACAGAGAGGGGAATTCTTTCAACATGAGATGTTGCATTCAAGTTCGGGAGAGTTTGGACAAGGCAATTCTCTTGAATGCTGCCTTCAGTTTTGGCACGTAAAAAGGGCCTTTGCATTTCTTTTACCATAGTAAAAACTGCATTCATGGTCTAGAGAGGGCACTTTTTACAGGCAGATAAAAGGGCTGGGGCTCAAGCCCCCTTTCATGTCTACTAGCCCTTACCCGTTCAAAGATATGACCTCCAAAATGATGTGCAGTGTGTGGGTTATGGGATGTGCACTGTGCACACAGTATATGAGGGATGGAAAGTAACTTTAACTGGTGCTTGCATGATGTAGGAGCATCAATGTAAGAAACCCGTTTCGTTTAATGGCTACAGAGATACTGTTCCCCCCCCCCCCAGCCCGCCCGCCCACCCGCCTGCACACACACCCGCCTGCCTGCACACACACACACACACACACACACACACACACACACACACACACACACACACACACACACACACACACACACACACACACACACACACAGAGCTGGTTAAACATTTTGCCTCAAGCTAGATGCAGAATAGATGTGCCTCATGCTAGATGCAGAATAGATAGTAGATACACCATAAAAATGCTAATATACAGCATACGATTTGTGAAAGTGACAAACGGGCTTCACAGTTATGTCAGGTGTGTTCATATGCTTATGGTGATGCGATTTCAGATCAATTGCTCCAGCCACTGAGGAGAAACGCTGTTTCAGACAGACAGACACTCACTCAGACAGACATTCGCAAAATTATAGTATAGATGTGTGCACGTGACTGGTGTAAGCTCACATTTTATTAGAAGTGAGTTAAAACATACACAAGTGACTTGGGCGTTGTTGTACTAAAGTAACCATTGTGTGTTCTATTTCTTGCATAGGAATATTACGTTGTTAGTGATTTCCTGGGTCACAAATTCAATGTTCACTAAGTTCCAGTAATCTGGTATTCATGGTGGAAAATGACCACAACTTCAAGCCGTCAGCCAAAAAGAGTTTTCTAACTGTGGCTGGTAAAACTTTGTATGATTTATTGTTGACCGAGAGATGTAACCAACAATCGCTGTACCAAAAACCTCTGATAGTGGATGGAATGCAAGCAGCCAGGCTGGTGAATTTTGTGATAAGCTGTTGTTTGCGTTGAAAAAAACGTCTCCAATAATCCCTGAAGGGAGAGTGTTTTTTTGCAGGTCGTTCAGTCCGAGTGTATATTGGCTGCGCGGAGGTGACGAAAGTCTGGGGGACGGAGATACACCTAAACCTAACCTTAGCCCTAACCCTAACCTCAGTAAAACTAATGCTGGTGAATGTTAACCTGGTGAAATGCTAACCTGCCGACACTGGTGAATGTTAAACTGGTCGGACCAACGGTGCTTAACCCAGTTGCTTTTTTTATACACTCGGACTGAAAGGAGCTATAATGTTTCGAAAATATTAAAAAAAAGATTAAGCTTCATATATGTGTTTCTATTCAAAAATGACCACAAAAAAAGCGTAAAATAATTATAAAAATAATCATTTTGGCCATTGTCAGCCTGACTTTTTTTACATACCTTATCAATCCATATAAAAGAATAGAAGATGTAAACTTAATCTTAATCTTAGCTTAATCTTTTTTATAAAATACTTTGAAAAATAGTTTTTTATTTTAGCGTCCGTTTTTCAAGAAACAGTTGACTATAGCTCCTTTAAAGACCTGCATAAAACACTCTCCCAATCCCTGAAAAAGTGATTTAGCTTTTTCAGAGAAAAGTTTCATTTGGCGACATCTGTGCCTCGTGAAGATCCAGGGAAACCGCAGCCGACATTAGTTGTGGGGAGGCCGACCTTTCCAAGGACACAACAACTATTATTTTATTTGACTCCCTAACTGAAAAGGAGGCGTGCACTGCTTTCTAATCACTGTTTGGTTCTCACAGCTCAGGTCAAGGACCAGTTGAAGGGGTGTGGATTACTTATTCCTTCTTGCACATTTGCACAGACATAATGTCCTCGCATAAACAAAGGTAGACACGAGGTGTTTGAACAGAGACTTAGAGACACTTATGCCTGATTTGTTGTGCGTCGATCGTGTCTCACACAGAAAATAGCTGATCTACAAGGCCGACGCGCTGTAGGGTGTTGTGAGCTTGTAGATCTGAGAGAAGCTGGTGTTAAAGGGATAGTTCACCCCCAAAATGACTCTTTTTTTTCCTATGCTCACCCATGAAGACTTGAATGCATGGATATCGTTTTTGTCGCATTCCTATTAGACAATAATTTGATGACCAGCAGTGGTTCGACACAAAGAGTCTGCTTAGTTATCTATGGAGACACAAAGAGTCTGCTTAGTTATCTATGGAGACACAAAGAGTCTGCTTAGTTCCCTATGGAGACACAAAGAGTCTGCTTAGTTCCCTATGGAGACACAAAGAGCCTCTTCAAATGATTTGCTTAGGAATGCGACACAAACTAAACTTTGACTTACAGGGACAACTTTATGATTGGATGGACACACAATTGATGTGTTTGGGTAATATATCATGTGTTCTATTTACTAATGTGGCCAGTTTTTTGGAGGTTGCAGCTATTTCCCCCCAAGGATTAACAATTCGTAAAAAACATTCCTCCCTCAGTCTGTCTTATCTCATGACAAATTATTGAAGACAGACAATCATGAATACATCTGCTCCTACCTTAACTTTTTGAGACACTGTCTCCCAAGCACTGGGTCAATTTAAAAATTTACAGTGAAACTGCAGCAATTCCATCTTTCCAAACACCCTTTATTCAGTTGTCAGTACAACTCAGACTGAACATGTGTGACTGTCAGACCTTGGGGTCTGGGAAAACAAGGGGGGTCGTGGCACTGCAGTGACCCCTGTGGTGCCTGAGGTTAGCAGGAGGTGCTTTGTGATTGTGACTGCATAGGCCAGGATGCCTGGACTCTGCCCCCCCCCCCCCTCTCCTTTTTGTGTCCGGCGTCAGTCACATGATGTGGACTGGGGAGCCGCCAGGGTCATCTTTCCGTGGTGTGGAATGTTTCACACACATGTTGCGTCCTCTGGCTTTGATTTGCAGGCCTGTAGTCCATTGGTTCTCAACCTGTGGGGTTGGGCCCCCAGGGGGGTACCCAAATTATTTTGGGGGTTCCCCAGATGATGAACGTAATGTGAAACGTTGTTTTCTCACTCAACAGTAAACAAACCAACAACGTTTTAAGTGTATCTGCACATTTTAAAGTGACAATTTAAAGTGATCCCTGACTAATACGACAAATATGCCTTAATACATTATAATTGTCCTCTATAACTACAATGTAAAATTAAAAACACCTTCAATATTGTATTTCTTCTAGAAATAGCTAATCTTTCACTCAACAGGAGAAATGCCTGTCGCAAGTTGATGACATTTGAAATATTGAGTTGATGCTCATATTAACCATATGAAGTATTAAGTTTGTTTTTATTTGCACAATGCACATGCATGCCATAAATTCCATAAGGATAGATCACACATGACATTTATGGCATCATCAACTTGCGACGGGCATTTCCCCTGTTGAGTGAAAGATTAGCTATTTCTAGAAGAAATAAAATAATTAAGGTGTTTTTAATTTTACATTGTAGTTATAGAGGACAATTATAATGTATTAAGGCATATTTGTCGTATTAGTCAGGGATCACTTTAAGGACTTTTTAATACATCTGAAATGACAAATTAAACATTGGCCAAATTGGCAAACATTAGAGGCTGAAATTGTGAAAATAGCCGATCTACATGCTCACAACGCCTCGCGTCTTTTTAGACGCAATAAGCCAATATGCACCACAACTTTTCATAGGAAGATGTGACTTATGGGGGCTAGTAGTGTTACTGTAAAGAAATCGCTAGATGATTGTGTCTAAAAAGACATATTTAGCCACTTGCACGCATGCCCCCACCCACTGAAATCAGTCATTAAAATCGCTAAAACTATATAAAGAAGTGAATGAAAACATTTTAACACTCATCTTTTATTTTATCTAAAATATGAACCCTTGTTGTAAAAAAAACAAAGTTGTCCTTTTAACCACAATCTATTCTATGCAAAGCCTTCCCTACAGGGGTAGGTGTTAGATGAGGGTTTACACAGGAGAGCCATTTTCACCGACATGCCGTTTGTTTCAGAGGCCTTCTGTTTGACCTGTGGGTCCGTTGCCGCCTTCCACAGGTCATACAATACATGTCCTTGCCGTGATTACCATGCCGGAGCGTCATCTGCTTGTAAATGCATGGGTGGTCGGGTGTAGGGGTGGGCGATATGGTGATAATTATCGCTGAGACGATACAATGTCTCCACGATATGCCTTTTCAGAGATACCGTATATTGTGATACAATTGAGGGAGCCTTGTAAGAAATCCTGTTTAATCGTTAATACAGAGATTCATTGCAGAATTCAATTTAAACCTGCATTTTGGTCTAAATCAGTAGCTCTCAAACTTCAAAATGTCAAGGTCTCCCCTTAACTCTGACAGTATACAAATGAAACCAAATGGACCCGTAAGGGTCCATTTGGTTAACTTTACATATTTGTAAAGTTCAAATTAGACCTCCCAAAAGGAACCCAGAGAGTCTAGTTTTTGTCTTGAAAAATAACCATAAAAAAACATAAAAAACGAAAAGAAAAAGAATTGTGATAAAATTGTGTATCGTGATACAGCTTGGGAAAATATCGTGATTAGGGTTGGACACGGTAACCGCCGTACCGCCGTACCGCGGTAAACCGAGGTCTACCGCGGTGTCAGTGTGCTTACCGCGGTAAAAAAAGACAAAAAAAAGTCTATTTTTTATTGGAAAACAAGCGAGTTTTAAAACAGGGGAGAAGCGAGGACCGCATGCGCTCCATGCCGCTCTGCTCTGGGCCGTGTACCACAGTTTGGAAGCCACATACGTCACTCTCACTCAGACACAGACAGTCACTCCTGCAGCTGCCTGCGTAGAGGAGTACAGAGCAGCGTAAA
Source organism: Nannobrachium achirus (assembly GCF_963921795.1). Lineage (NCBI taxonomy): Eukaryota > Metazoa > Chordata > Actinopteri > Myctophiformes > Myctophidae > Nannobrachium > Nannobrachium achirus. The sequence goes on along the minus strand of NC_137831.1, from coordinate 42,616,509 downwards.
CTTTCTTTGTAATCCACTCGACACAAGGATGTTAATACATACCTTGTGTTGTGGCATATCTTTTTTTATTCATACGGATTACTGGCGGAGCGCGGGCCGCGTGGACTAAAGCCGAAAATGAAACTATTTAACTTTTTCCATCGCGTCGCACGTTGTGCCCGTTCGGCGGCGCGTCGGAGATTTTATAACCTTTTCTGTCAAGTCTTGTAACTAAAACCTGTATATAGCAGCACTCAATCACTGCGATTTGAGAGTTGAGACGTGACGTGAGTTTACAGAATCACTGTACACGATCTGACTACCCTTCCTCTTCTGGTTTGTTCACACAGCTGTTTGTGTCTGAAAAGCCTACTAGCTAGCCTACGTTACTATGGTAACCCGACAGTGCAGATCTAAAAGCTCAGAACGCGTCGCGGATGCAATGTGTTGTGAGCTTGTAGATCTGCTCCTTTCAAAGCCATACCCGCTGTGCTGTACGGAGAAGTATAACTCGGGCGGTCAGGCTGTGTCGCCTCTCCACTGTGGAGAGGCGACTTTTGGGAAGATGATTGCAATATTTTGGCTTATCGCCGAACCTTAATTAATAGATACGGGGGTGCGGTAATTACCGCAGTACCGTCGGTAAATGGGAAGACTGTAATCGCGGTAACAAAATGTCGATACCGCCCCAGGCCTAATCGTGATATTGCATTTTTGGCTTTGTGTGTCCCGTTCATGTCCATATATGGTCATTCCAGTCCAGAATGAACAGGTTTTATCTGTCCCGTACGTCCAGAATATGTGTGTAACTTCCGTCCCGGTCTGATGTTTGGATGATTAAAAAAGTCCAATGAGACCATTCGGCCCTCCAGATAAAATCATTCATTCATTCAGAATTGGAAGAATGTATAGATCACAGAGTTCCCCGCTTTACTTCGAACCAAGGTTTGATTTTTCTATATCGCCCACCCCTAGTCGGGTGCCACAGGCCGGTGACGTTCCTCTGGGCCGCGTCCTGCAGGGAGTCCACCAGGTTTGGGGTGTGGACCAAAATGATGTTATCGCCGTCATGAGGAAGATTGTGGTAGAAATATTTATAGAGTAACAAATATGTGTATGTAGTCTAAAGAAATCCAACAGCTGACATCCATGGACTGTGACTTCTACTTCTCCTCTGTGTCAGCATAAATGCTATATATCAGGGGTGGGCAACTTTGATGATGGTTCACTCCAGAGGGCCACATTGCATATTGCTATGTCCTACTTTGTCATTCTAGTATCTCATAGAAGCAAAAAATAGCAGATCTACAAGCTCAAAACGCATCGCGCTGCGATGCGTTTTGAGCTTGTAGATCGGCTATTTTTTGCTTCTTTTGAATTGGAATCCTGAATATCTTTTTTATTTTTGAATTGGAATCCTGAAATGTAACATTTTGATTTAATTTCAAACACATTTAATTACATACTCATGTTAACTTTATAAACTTATGAAAAAATACATTTTAATGCTACTAGTCATTAAGCTACTAATATAGACTGAAGGAATTAAAGCAGGTCATGTTTGGAATTGGAACAGCTGAACTCAATAATACCGTATATCAGTATTCTGGTATCAACCTGCGGGCCACATTAAGTGAGGCTGGGGGCCGCATGTGGCCCCCGGGCCGCCAGTTGACCATGTATGCTATACATGGTCATTGCAACTTAACCAGTCAGCCTTATTATATACCGTATGGTACTTAGTATAGATGTTTAGATTCTATCTCCATCTAGGGAGAGCACCTTGGTGTATAAGAGGTGTCCCATATGACACCTCAGGAAGGCTTCTGCCCCACGGGGTCCAAGCTCTGGCCATGGAGGTCAGAGCTCTGTCTTTTGTGAATGCTGTTACCGGTACTCTGTTCAACATTTTGCCTTTTTGAATAAATATTTGTCAATTCTTCAAATCCTTCATCCTTGTGGAACATTAATTAATTTCTATAACCGCGTGCGTGGGGGCTAGAGTTCTCAATGGGCCTGAAAATTAAGGCCCGGCCCTAACTGGGCCCGACGGGGCAGGCCCGAGGCTCGGCCCGGCCCTAACAAGTTTCATCATTTTAAGCCCGAAGCCCTAAAAAGCCAGAGTAGAAGAAAAAAAAGAAATCGCCTCCAGGCGGCAGCCATTGTGGTATGACAGAACGGACATATAATATTGTCGAAATGTCAACTTCACGTGTTCAATTGTTCATCAAACATGCCAAGTTCTGCACAAAATAGGCCAAAGTTAAATCCTGTTGTCATACAGTAGGCCTACATCGCTCCTTCTCTCTCTCCCCTTGCTGCCTGTGATTTATATTTCGTCCTTCAACGCAATCAACAGACAAACATCTTGAAAGTATTCCAGACGGCATAGACGAGTTATCCCACATTTTTATGTGCCCAGCCTGTGATGTCACTCATAAAAGATTGTCACCTCAAACTGAATCTCCGAATTCCACTTTCCAAAACAATGCGACGCGTTGTGAGCTTGTAGCTCTGCTATTTCCACTATTTTTTATGTTTGAACACATATATAAACATTTTTCAACATGTAAACGATTATGACGATTATCACAAAATAATTGCGATTATGTCAAATAATTGCGATTAGACGATGATGTAATAATTGTGACAGCCCTAATCATGCTTTTGTTTCCTTATCCTTTTTCGCTATAGCGTGGAGATCGGGGAGAGCGTGCGCGGCGAGGACGTGTACATCGTGCAGAGCGGCTGCGGCGAGATCAACGACAACCTGATGGAGCTGCTCATCATGATCAACGCCTGCAAGATCGCCTCGTCGTCTCGCGTCACCGCCGTCATCCCCTGCTTCCCCTACGCCCGGCAGGACAAGAAAGACAAGGTCTGTATACGGACACTGTAGACACACACACACACACACGCACGCACGCACGCACGCACGCACGCACACACACACACACAGGGACGTGCACACATAAACATCAAAGGGGGCTGGAGCCCCATGAATGCAGTTTTTACTATAGTGAAAGAAATGCAAATGCCCTCTTTCCATGCCATACCTGAAGGCAGCATTCAAGAGAATTGAACTTGAATGCAGCATCTTATGTTGAAAGAAATGTCCTCTGTGTAGAAATCCATGCCGTTACGCCACATCTCCAGTATTGACTTGATCATGCTTAGTTCAATGTGGTATCAAGCGCCGAAAATAGCCGACCTCCAAGTGCACGACTCGTTGTGAGCTTGGAGGTCGGCTATTTTCGTCATTTTCACCAAAAGGCCCTTTTAGAAATGTCAGCCCCTGCCTCTCTAACATTCTCTGCACGTCCCTGCACACGCACACACACACACACACACACACACACACACACACACACACACACACACACACACACATAGGGCTGTCACGATTATGACATTATTATTACGATTAATTGTCACTCAAATAATTGAGATTATCGTTTGACAATTACATTTCTGTATAGCTTTTAGGCTGTGAAGTTGTACATGGCAGATATGACACATAACCTAAATATACAAAGATATGACTGAGATATTTGACATTTTTATACTCTAAAAAGAACATTGATAGTGGAAATAGCCAATCTACAATTTCCACTATTTTTGAAAATATATGATCATTTTTCAGCATGGTAATGATTATGACGATTATGACAAAATAATTGCTATTATGTCTAATAGTTGCTATTATGTCTAATAATTGCGTTTAGACGTTTATGTAATAATTGTGACAAACCTACACACACACACACACACACACACACACACACACACACACACACACACACACACACACGTATCTGTTAGTATGTGATTATATGTAATCCAAATTCAAACACACAACTGTGTATGAATTACATTGCAGAAACTCTGTGGAAACACAGTTCCAAGGTGCACTGCCCAGCAACATCACACACTAACTCCTAATCTGATGGTCCAGTGGTCACACAGTATACAATTATGTTGCAATGTTGACTGTAAATTGTGTCTTGCCTCCATTCGCCAGGTGTGATTTGTACAAGACAACCTCTCTTAAAACCCATTTAGAACGGGTACACTGTATTGTGTATCATTAACTATTGAAAAATAGCAGATATACAAGCTCACAGCGTGGCACCGAGTGCCGCGCTGTGAGCTTGTAGATCTGCTATTTTTGAAAAATCGTGAAAAAAAGAATTTTGACCTGATTCTATAAGTGTCTTTTGAATCCTTCTAAGACTTTTTGAAAAACCTATGTTTCTATGAAAAGGCCCTTTTCACTTAACTGGAGCTCAGTTAGTCTGTTCTTGAGAGACTACTGTGTCAGTGGTTCTCAAACCTTTTCATGTGAAGGACCCCCAAAATGATATGTATTTGGCCATGGACCCCCATCTCAAAATATCTAGTCCAAATATCTAGACCACCCAGAAGCAAAACTTTAGTTACAAATGTTCGCTTTGAAAATACATATATTCAAAGATTTGCACACATTTTCATGACCTTTTCAAATTAGCAGATCTACAAGCTCGCAGCGTGGCTCCGAGTGTCGCGCTGTGAGCTTGTATATCTGCTATTTTTCATTGGTTAAAGCATTCAATAATTCTAGGCCTAAATGGGTTAAAGGTCATCTGTGCAGGTTTCCCACACGGCTGCTGCAATTCGATCTGAAACCTCTGTTAATTTTTAAGGTTTTTCTGGAATGAGCGTCGCATGCGTTTTATTCAAGACCTCGATGTGTGGACATTTTGCATTCCACGGTGCAGAAAGAAATGCGTTCACACCGCATTCTTGTCTTGTAAATCATTATCTCACGCTGGCACAGTTGTTGTTGTTGTAGTAGCCACTCTAAAGAATAAATAAATCAACATTCTTTGACTGGATTGTCGTGGCAATCTGTAGTATCAAATAAATTAGCACATTGTGTACATTAAAATGCAATACAAGGCCAGTTTCTCTTCTAGCTCTACTGCAGCAGCATTCAGGCTACTGTTATTCATTATGCATATTCAGTTTTTAAGCAGTGTTCCTTCTACTCACAGTGAGGTGTAAATACCAGGGTCCAAATGTTTCAGCTGTGGCTGGTGCTTAACCCTACGCATGCCTTCTCTTGGATTTACAATGTGGACCTTTGCTTGGCAAAGATTTGACCTGGAAGTGCCTGCATTATAAATGATTGTTTTAAAGATAAATGACAGATTGTCATAGCTTTTTTCCCCGTCTTTTAAAGTAGAGATGTGCCGATTGATCGGTGAGTAATCGTGATCGCCCGATAAATCCTCTATCGGCTTTGATCGGTAATCGGCTTTGCCTCTATTGGCTTTGATCTACAAGCTAGATCAGCTATTTTCACAATATTTATCTTTGGGACTGAATGTAGGATACTAAGGGACCTCCGCAATCTCCTAATGTGTATACTTAATATACGATGTCAATGTTTTGTAAAAAGAATCATTAAATATATAAATGCTGCCACACTAACACAATAAATAGAATCATTTATGGATTTGATGCTGTGATCGGGAGCATCTCTATTTTAAAAAGCAGCTTCTAAAACCAAGTGCTGGACAAACAAGGGTCAGGTGACCCTTGTTTACGACCACCACTATGGATTGAAGTCTAAAGAACATTATTAGTCAGTCCTTCTGATTTAGCTCAGTAATGGATTACAACGCATGCTCTCATCAACCTGGGACTTGACATACAGACATTATTGTTCCTGAGAAGAGGGAGCAGTTAGTGGATTTCCTCCCCGAATTATCTATTAACCCATGAGTACAGTGTTTCTTCATCTCTCCTGTATATATCAGGACCAGAATAGGGATGGAGCTCGAAGCAAGGGCCCGCTACAAACTCGATAGCAAATGTATTGAGTACCCGGTATCAATAAGCTTTGGGCTTATCAAGCTTGTTATCGAGCATAGCGGACCATGACGTCATGTTTAAACAATCAGGGTAATAATCTATCTATAAATGCGCGACTTGCCCGGGTGTTGTTTGACAAATTGTTCATGCCTGCAACCTTGCACTTTCATGCATCACTCTAGATGAGAGTGTTATTACATCCCTAAATTGCCTGCATCTTTTAATTTTATCCCAGCGACAGCCACTGTGTCCCAACGCAAATGCCTGATTTGTAAATGCAGGAACGGTATTGAATTTGACACACGGTAATGGATTTCTGCCTCTTATGGCAGAGCCAGACTTTCTCGTGTGTGTATTCCACTAGAGTTTAACCCTTACATTCAAATGACTGACTGTGTCTTTGTCTGTGTGTGGCAGAGTCGTGCACCCATTTCTGCCAAGCTGGTGGCCAACATGCTGTCGGTGGCTGGAGCCGATCACATCATCACCATGGACCTCCACGCATCCCAGATCCAGGTGGGTGCTAGGCAGTGTTGTACCCGAACGCGTTCAAAGAACGATCGTTCATGAACACGTTCATATTTTGGGCGAACGTGAACTGAACGTAATTGTTTTCGCTTGATGAACGATATTGTCGACCGCGGTCATTCTGACGCCCGTGAACGGCGTTCGTCGGCGTTCGTCGGCCGTTCATGCGGCGGTCCGCGCCTCCGCGGTCGTCTGTCCTCTCCTCTCTCTTTTCATTCACATGCTCCAATAGTACGCACTGCACGCAGCTCCTCGGGAACGTTGATATGCGGTGCTGTCTGCACTCTGCAGCTGCACTGTGAATCTCCTCCTCGTTACGTCTCGCAAGCCTGACTATACTTTGTCCTATGTGTGTTGCACAGCGAAAATAGCTGATCTGCAAGCTCACAACACGTCGCATCCATGAGACAACGTGAGCTTGTAGATCAGCTATTTTAACCAACGCGGAAACATGCTGTGCGCCAGGTTTAGAAACGTCTGCCTTCAGCCCTTCACAATAAGGGTGCAGGAAGACTGGGCAGTGGGCACATAAATATTGTGGGCACCTCAATGTTAAGTTGGATGAAATTATTGCTGTGTGTGGTTCTATATGGGCTGTGTCAATAATTTTGACAAATAATAGCATGCAGCAACGTCTAAACATTTTTTTTAATAGCCAAAAGTATAAAAATAATTATGGTTAAAAAAAGAACGAAAAAGAACTAAGTTAGTTCATTTTGGGGAACCATGAACTTTAGTTCAAAATATAGAATTATGAATTATGAAATGAACTAGTTCATTTTAGAAGTTCTGAACTTGAACTTGAACTAGTTCGTTTTTAAAGTGAACTTTCCCAACACTGGTGCTAGGGCTGTCACGATCATAACAACATTTTTATCCCACGATTTTGTAACCCATTTTTCACCCAGTGTAATCCTGGGCGCTACCTTCCCTCTGCCAACCTGCGGAGGGCCCCGAACTGAGCTCATGCTTCCTTCAGTACATGAGTAGGCCTACAGGGTTCCCACACATTTTTACCAATTCATTTCCCAAACTTTTCCAAAACCCAATTTCCAGGACTATATAACAATAATTCAACTCAATAACAGGTCACTTACTCCTATGCGCAATGCCCAAAGACAGGTAGTGGTATGCCAATGGTTCTCAACCTTTTCAGGCCGTGACCCCCGAAATAATCATGTTTTAACTGGGGACCCGCCACCCTGACGAGCACTAAGAGTTGAGGAATTTTGTATAACACGGTTCTATTGTGAAAATAGCAGATCTACATGCTCACAACGCCTCGCGTTGCGAAGCGTTGTGAGTATGTAGATCGGCTATTTTCACAATTTCTGCCTCTAATATTTGACAATTTGGACAATGTTTAATTTGTCATTTCAGAGGGTAACAAAATCAATAACCAAATACAATGCATAGCTATTTTTTCCAGGACCTTCCAGGACCCTTGATAAATTCCAAAACTTTTCCAGTACTGGAAAAATATTTTTCTAATTTCAAAATATTTCCAGGAATTTCCTGACCGTGGGAACCCTGGGCCTAGGTACAGGTGTGTTTGTTTCATAGCATCCCAGATTCAGGTGGGTCCCCGGCATAATGATTTAGGAACCAAGTGGATACTTACCGGTATACAGTAGATCTGTAACTCTGACAGTGTACGAAACTTACAAATGGAACCAAATGGACCCTTACGGATCCATGGTCTAATCTTTAATGAATACTAAACTGGGGGTTTGTGAACTCAAAAGGTTTGAGAAACACGGTTTCATAGCGTACCAGATTCAGGTGGGTACAGAGGTCTTGTTAAATGTACTGAGGAAACGGATCTATCGCAAAATGTCCGGAAACTAAATGGTTGTTTCTTTGTCTTTCTTAGCTCGTATTTCCTCTTGGTTTTTATTTCTTTCCGAGGTCTCTGTCAGGTCTGTATACTTTGTAGGTCAATATTGTTGAATTAGATGTCCAACCCCCCATACTTGGACTTTTTAATGTTGGCTGCATATTACGTGAGCGATGTAGGAATTGATTGATTGAAGACTTTATTAGAAGTTTGCATAGGAAAAAGTGCAGTTTCATGACGGTACAGTTCACTGGTACAAGGTCTACTAAAAGGAGATCCTAGAAAAGACTACGCTCATTTCCACAGGAAACCATTAAAGTATCTCATATCTCACACAGTACTATGCAGTAGATATAGTCAGAAAAGAAAAACTATGTAAGAACAAAATACAGTAAGTCAATACAAACAGAAAGTACAAACAGAAAGTATATACAAAGAAGGGGCAGGGGAGGGTAGGGATGTGGGCGTATTCTCCTGTCGCAGTGTTTCTCATATGATCTGTGCAATATGATCTGTGTGTCCTACAGACTAAATATGTTTAACTAACAATACAAGCCTTCAGGGCCTATATCGAGCTGATTCACCTTTGAGTACGCACTGTACGTACATATGTGTGCGTGTGGTAACTTGTAGACTCAAAAGAACACTTGGCAACCTTCTAAAATTGGCAGTCTACTGGCTAGTGATTAATTCTGTCAGAGTGTCAGCAATGTTTTCCTTGAAGACATGCTAAAAGTTGCCACTGTTCTCATTGCAGGGGTTCTTTGACATTGCAGTGGACAATCTGTACGCTGAGCCAGCCGTCCTGCAGTGGATCCGAGAGAACATTCCTGAATGGAAGAATTGCATAATCGTGTCTCCAGACGCAGGAGGAGCCAAAAGGTAACCGGGATGAATTAATGAGAGGCCCTCGGGTATTACAAACGGAATGGCTAGTCTACAGAGAATGTAGAAGAATTGTTATTTTGATCGACGTTTGCCCTCTCTCCTATTGGTCTCCTATTGTGGACAAAATATTTATCCAACGATATCAAAATATTCTAAGTTTGGGGACTGAAAGGCTAAATCAAATGCTGAATAAATAATGGGCCTTCATATGAAAATGGATGTTTCTGGATCAATTGTTGATGTTGGGACAACTTTATTGTCACATCACAGGTTGTAAATGGATGACCTTTGTATCTCATTCCCATCACTGGAGTCAGAGGATTGTTATGAGTTGTGTGCATGGGAGGTCTGGGTCTTAGGGAGGGGATTAGGTGTATATACAGAGAAGACACAGTGTAGTAAGAGGTCCTGAGATATAAATGCTGTAGATAGCTGAGATATGGTCATGGTGGACATTGACAGAGAATGACTTTGTTTATGAATTGAATTGTCGCTGTGTTGGTGTAGGTTGCAGACAGGGGTGTGTGTGTGTGCGTGCGTGCGTGCGTGCGTGCGTGCGTGTGTGTGCGTGCGTCACCAGCAATTAAACCTATTTAAGTGGCACAGTGGGTAAAGACCAGGCCTGTAATTTCATCATTCAAGGGGCAAGGCCACTTGGCTTTTGGTGTTGTCCGTTTTTTGAGGGCACAAATGCCAGGGCAGGAAGGCCATCAAATAAAACAAGATCGAAACAATTTGTTGAATTTAAGGGTTAGGGATGATAACCTAATCTGCAGTGAAATAGATCAGGGGTTTTCAAACTTAGACTCAGGGCAACCCTACATTTTTCATCCACGGCACCCCTGAATTACACTGTTAACGTTTAGAATCTTACATTTAGGCTATGTCACGGAGAAATATCCTTTTCCATCAGAACTGACTGAACATAACTTGATACTTGATGTTTGACCACTTGAACCCCAGCATCTCTATTCTGGGGGGCAGGTTCTACAAGCTCGTAGATCGTCTATTTTTGGTGAAGAGAGTTGGCCATGAGTTGGCCATAGATGGAAAAGGAACTCATCAAGTACAGTGCAAATCAGGTCTAAACATAGTGTCGTGATATTGATGAATTCCAAATATCATCCAATTGTTCGGAGGCACCCCTGGACTGTCATCAAGGCACCCCAGGGTGCCCTGTCACCCACTTTGAAAACCCCTGAAATAGATAAATGATGGTATTTACAATCTGATCCATGATCAGCCCTGCACCAATCAAAGTCTCGAGTCTGAAATCTTAACTCGAGGGAATTAAGATTTCAGAATCTCAACAAAAGACACTGGTGTCTACATGACAAGAAAGAGACACTGGTGTCTACTGTCTACATATTGACAAGAAAGAGACAGAGCAGAAAGTGGTACAGTCAGCTGGGGCATTAAGGCCACTGTGGCCTCAGGACATGGCATTGTTTTGAGAGGTACAAGGCCAAACTGAGGGGCAACGACGGCCATGGCCTTCATGGCCTCCATGAAATTCCTGACCTGGTAAAGACATTTGATTTGGTATAAAAGATGTACCGGTATAAAATATGTCAAAGAGAAGTGTGGTAATTTGAACTAGAACATGTTTCACTGAATGGGTGAAGCTGGTTCTTTTTTTACGAAAAAGGAAACCTAGCCTGGCTTTTAATTTAGGGAGTAGATGATTAATGGCTGGGTGGTGAAAGAAACGGTGCTATCAAGGCTATTCTTAGGTGGAGAGTGGAGACACGCTCTAGTTAAAATTAGCAGTGTCAACAGTTTGCCAGGTAGCCACAAAATAAAGGGTTAGCATAATTGTTCGCAATAATACATGGTAAATGTAATTTGGTAATGGAGGATATGCAATCATTTTAAACATGCTCTGGGAGGGGAATAAAGACTGGTTAACCACGTAAACCCTACTTTACACCAGTAAGACTCCCTAATCAGGGGATAAGGCCTAAAAAAAAAAACTTTGGTTTCCGGTTGGCTGTCATTTTAGGGCTGAGTAGGTAGGGATTTTATTTTATTTTATTTTTTATTTTAATTTTTTTGTGGGCATGATGGGTAGCAAGGAATTTTATTTTATTTCCTCATGGGAAGGATGGGTAGGTATTTTATTTTTTTTTTTCCCTATGGCAATGATCGATATGCTTCTTTTTTAATATATTCTGTTTTCCTGAGTTACCAATTTCTAAATCATTAAATGGTTCATGTACAGTACACTGCACTTACAAAATAGTGTCTGAAAACAACAAACACTAAACAATTGAAAACTCTAAGCACCTAAGTAAAGTACCAAAGTAAAGTGCTGTATCACTCGCATACCAAAAATAATCGGTCAAATGCTGACTGAGGGGCAGATGCATGAGACGACGAAGGCTCCGATTCCGAGGTTCCTCCTCGCATCTCAGGGCTAAATATTTAAAGTCGAACATGGCCAAAACAGACCCAGCCTGAGAGGCTAGAGGCTCCGCCTAGGGATGGGTATCGTTAAGATTTTAGCGATTCCGATTCCGGTTCTGCTTATCGATTCGATTCCTTATCGATTCTCTTATCGATTCTCAGCTGGTCAGAAATAGTGGCCAATAGTCTTTTCTACCTCCTCCACTCCTTTTCTTCTTTTTCTAGAGAGGTTTTGGGTTATTTTTATTACTGTTTTGGGTGCTATTTTCCCACACAACGGTGTAACAAGTAACTGTTTATTAGTTATTTTAGCACACGGTGCAACACACAGCACGCATGCACACACACAGTCACTCACTCACACACACTACAACATCGGGTATTATTTTTGTAATGGTTTTCTACAGTGTTTTATTCCCCATATACAATGGTGTTAGTTTGCAACAATGAGCCTACAGACAGTTTCTAGTTCTCAAATAAATAGACTTTGTTGTGCCATCAAAGCGGGATTTATTTGAAAACAAAATTTAAATTCAATTTCCCTTCCAACCGGAGGTGGCAAGGTGACCATGTGATAATCAAACACCTTGTTTCAACATAGTGTATTCCCCAAAGTCAAGTACATTATTGTTTTAATATAGCTCTGTGTGTATATATCTTAAAAAGAAAAAGCACCCCCCCTTGCAGCGCCCCTGGAAACACCCTCAGCACCCCCCTTCCAGGCTGTTCCAGCGCCCCTGTAGCCTACTCTATGTCGGTTGCGAAGCTCGCTGAAGCTCGTGGAGCTGCTGCTGTACACAGCTAAAGCTGAAGCACTGTCTTCAACAGTTTGGATCAAAGAATTTACATACTTTTCTTTCTTGCACATGTGATATAGGGGAGCATTTAGCAACATGGAGCACATTGGACATGTAGCGCGTTTTGTAGTAAGAACGTGGGAGGCGGCGGCAGGCGGGCTTGCAAAACAAACTTTTTTGGGCACTCTAGCTTGGCGGGAGACTTGTCCGTTAATGCAGTGAGCTTGAGTAACAACTTAACTAGGAAAGCTGACGCCTCATTATCAAAACATGAACATTCTCGTGAAATATACAGCCAGACTGTAGAACGCCTCTGTTTAGACAACATGTTGGCTGAGCCTGCGTCTGAACAAGGCAGCGCGGCGCGTGTGTGATGTCATCGCGCATATGCAGGAATCGATAGCAGAATCGTTAAGGACGTTGGCTAACGATTCCACGGAACCGAACCACCGGTTCTCGATACCCATCCCTAGGTGGGCGTAGAGAGTATGTCGACTGAGATGTGGGTCCATGTATCCGCTCGGTCGTGTCTCCCTGCTGCAGATGAAAACTGACATCGGCACTGTTTCACCTCCTTAATTATGTCTGCAAACGTTTTAGTAGTCAATCGAATTATTTTAGGAGGTGGTTTGCACGGGCAGACGACAGACACTGTACACAGGTCCATGGCTGGAGGAGGACATGCATGTGCTGCTGTTGTTGTTGTGCGCCGCCGTCTCCTCGCGATGACGCAATGACAAATGAATAGTAAAACAAAACATTTGCGCACATGATATTTTAGACGAAAGAAAACTTTGATTAAACTTCGCGAATGTGGTCGCACCAAATATATTTTTTGTAAGACGTTTTTGATCGACTCGTCGGATTTTGACTTAATTTTATTTATTTATTTATTTTCACTCCAAATGCCAATAAAATCATCTGGGTCGCACGTATTTAATAGGGTCGGTCGCCAACCGGAAACCAAAGTTTTTTTTTGTTAGGCCTAAGCGACCATCATGTCTCATACACAAACTTTAGAAGGCAATTATAGCCAATCTGGAGGGAATATGGGAAATGGGACAGATCCATGTTGATGACATGACTTTAGAGATATTGTGTACCGCTTTGCGTGATTTTAGGCCACGATCTGTAGGAGCAGTGTCCAAAAATGTGTTTTGCTAAAATCGGCCTGATGGTGGCGCTAGAAGAGGGCCATGTGAGAAATCAGGGGCGGAGGTTGTGATTTGCCATCCAAGGAGTGTGTGTGCAAAGTTTGGCATCGATGGGGCCAACGGTGGCGTAGATAAGAGTAGGGGCATGTGACGTGACGGAGGGAGGGACAGCCGGTGGAGTTTTTTAACTTACGACCTGACGGTCGCAATTATTGTTGACCAGAGTGAGATTGTGGATCACGTGGTTAAAAGACAAACAGGGTTGAAAATAGCAGATATACAAGCTCACAGCGCGGCACCGAGTGCCGTGCTGCGAGCTTGTAGATCTGCTATTTTTTTTAAATCGTGAAAATTAGAATTTTGAGTTTTGACCCGATTCTATAAGTGTCTTTTGAATCCTTCTGAGGTTTTTTTTGAAAAACCCATGTTTCCATGTCAGCAATCTGGCCAGCCATCGTCAAAGAAAAGGTCCTTTTCACTTTAACTGGAGCTCAGTTAGTCTGTTCCTGAGAGACTACTGTCAGAGGTTCTCAAAACCTTTCGTGTGAAGGACCCCCAAAATGATATGTATTTGGCCACGGACCCCCATCTCAAAATGTTTAGTTCCAAGCATTATTATTACAGACAGGGAAGCCAAGGAGGGCTTCCTTCCGGATTGGATGACTAAGAGCTATGCTGGCTGAAAATCTCATGCTGGCTAGAAACTTGTCCGTAACAATTCAGCTGATGCTTGTAACCAAAGAAAAACTCTCAAAGTAAAGGCTAGACAGAAGCAAGTCCTTTGAAGGCTTTCTTGAGATATGAAATATGACAGGGGTCTTCCTCAGAGTTACTACCGGGGGTTTCTTCAAATCTTTGTGTGATAGAAACTTTTTTCTCCTTTTTTATATTAACCGCTTGAACCCTAGATTCCATATTCTGAGAACTTTAGCCAGCGCTGCAAGGTGTTGTAAGCTTGTAGATCGGCTATTTTCGGCAAAGGGGTTTGGTGTAGAGTGGAAAAAGAGCAGACTAAGTACAGAGTGAAAGGGCAAGTTTATTAAGTATTGACGGTTCAAGTGGTTAAATATCTGAAAACACAAATTGACATGAATCCAAAATACACTGATGATTGTGCTGTCAAACAATGAAACTATATGGAATCTATGAACAGGTTGTGGGGGTCCCTGCTTCATCTCGCTCTCAACTAAGGGGTCCTTGGCCTGAAAACATTGAAGACCCCTGAAATATGAGTTTATTTTACTTGAAAGATCCAAGTAACCATATAACCATTTCTAGCATGAGGTATTGTTCACACAGCTCTCCTAGTAAGTGTTACGGCTTATTTACACAGAAACCACTTTATGTATCTCAAATAACATTGAAAGACAGACTGATCGAATATAGTACTTTACATAGGATAACATAAATTTCAAAAGCTGAAAAAGGATATCTTATTTCAGCCATTTCCATATTTTGGAAAAGCTACATTTTTAATTAAAGTCAATGGGGAAAATGTATTCACAAATAAAATGTATATAAATTAAATTATTTAACATATCTCTTAGCAAAATAGCACGCAGGCGTGTCCTGATGAAGGCGGTCGATTTGACATATGGCCCAAGTGTGTGCCACCAAAACTGGGAGCAGGGGCGTCACAAGGGGTAGGAAAGTGGGACTGAGTTACCAGGGCCCAAGGTGGAGGGGCCCTAATAACTTTATCTATTGAAAAATAGCAGATATACAAGCTCACAGCGCGGCACCGAGTGCCGCGCTGCGAGCTTGTAGATCTGCTATTTTTGAAAAGTTGTGAAAATGTGTGAAAATCTTTGAATATATGTATTTTTTAAGCGAACATTTCTAACTAAAATTTTGCTTCTGGGGGTCCCTGGAACTAAATATTTTGAGATCTGGGTCCGTGGCCAAATACATATCATCTTGGGGGTCCTTGGTTTCTTGCACACATTTTCACGATCTTTCAAAAATAGCAGATATACAAGCTCGCAGCGCGGCACTCGGTGCCGCGCTGTGAGCTTGTATATCTGCTATTTTTCAATAGTTAACATTCATGGGGGGCCTGCAGTGAATGCTTGTACCCAGTGCCCAGAATTTGGTGTGACGCCCCTGCTGGGAGGATTAGCGCGGCAAAAAGAAAGTATGGACAGGTCTTGATAGTCCCATCCCTATGTATTAGTGGCCAGAACACACTATACTTACAGTATATACTATACATCTATAATGGAAGCTGTATACATCTACTTGTCATGCCTTCTTTGCTTGTAGTGAGTGACCACAATGAAATACACACTGTCCTGTGCTGAGGCCTGAGGCTCACCTTCACACTCATATTGTGTAGGGCTGCAACGATTAATCGTAATCGAATCGATTATTCAATTAGTTGCCAACTAATTCAGTAAACGTAATCGAATCGGCAACTAATCGCTGGAATTTGTATTAATATCGTGCAGGAATATAGGCTCAAGAACTTGAATATTTATTTTTAAATGACCTATTTGAAAAGAGTATTGTTACCATTTAGCCTGACAAATGTGTAGCTATTCTTTAATCAGTATGCAGTCAGAAAAAGGTATTTATGTTTTGTCTTTTTGCAGCAAAGTTAAGCAAACTAATCGGTAGCTGAGCAAAATGTAATAAATGATGTATTTTTGAATGAATTATTCATCTTTAATGTCTTTTTTGTTAGTTAAAACATGTCTAAAAGAACCTAAAATCTAATGTACAGTATAAGGTAATGGCTAAATAAGTGCCATAATCTGATTAATCGTTTAAATAATCGACCGATTAATCGATTATGAAAATAATTGTTAGTTGCAGCCCTAATACTGTGTTCCGTCTGTCTCTCCCTAACCATTCCACTTCCTGTGACCTTCCCACAGAGTGACGTCCATCGCGGACCGGCTCAACGTGGACTTTGCCCTCATCCACAAGGAGCGGAAGAAGGCCAACGAGGTGGACCGCATGGTGCTGGTGGGAGACGTGAAGGACCGCGTGGCCATCCTGGTGGACGACATGGCGGACACCTGCGGCACCATCTGCCACGCTGCGGACAAGTCAGTGACCTGCCTTCACTCACTGAGAAAGAGACGACCTCACAAAGTGTTCTGTTGATTAATCCAGGGGTTCTCAACCTTTTCAGGACGTGACCCCTAAAATACTAGGAGTTGAGGCATTACATTTTGTATAACACGGTTCTATTGTGAACTGCGAGGCGTTGTGAGCATGTAGATCTGCTATTTTCACAATTTCTGCCTCTAATATTTGACAATTTGACCAATGTTTAATTTGTCATTTTAGAGGTGTTAAAAAGTCCTTAAATTGTGGCTTTAGAAATGTGCAGATACCCTCTATAAACGTACAACTTATGTTGGTTTGTTTACTGTTGAATGAGAAAACAATGTTGCACATTACGTTAAAGGGCCACTTCACCTCTGGTACAACCAGATCTTATTTTATTGTTGTTTGGGACACAATCAACACAATCCTGAGTTATTTTTTGTACAACAATAAAATAAGATCTAGTTGTCCCAGAGGTGAAGTGGCCCTTTAATCATCTGGGGACCCCCCAAAATAATTTGGCGACACCCCTGGGGATGTATATACTGTTAAAATGACTGATTTTGATGCTTTATTAACTTCTTTTTCTGGGGACACCCTGGAATCCCCCCCAAGGATCCCTGGGGTCCCCAAACCCCACTTTGAGAACCACAGTTTTATTGCGACCGTTAGGTCGCAGTTACTATCAAAACCTCCACCGGCTGTCTGTCAGACTGTCCGTCACACGTCACGTCACACTTTTGCCCTACTCATATCTCCGCCACCGTTGCCCCTATCCATGCCCACAGGTTGAGAACAACTGGATTAATCGATTGTTAATGTTCAATCGGTCATTTCAATCAGCGAAATATCTGAAGAGTAGCTTTCCCTGTTGTAGAACTGGTGTGTCATTCAATCTAGTTTATCACACACACAATATATTGTGAAATGTTGTTTTAGCTTGATAAAGGAGGCCCAATGTGGAGTCACGGGGTTCCTTACATCTGTTCCAAAGCATCAGCTGCATTGACGCTATGACAGACTGCTGGCTAAAAGACTAGACCAGGATTTCTTCTTCTTTCTTCAACTTCAGTCAAAATAAACTAAACTACTTCACTACTCACCTAGTCTCGCTCCACAATCTCAGAATGCTATACCAGTAAGACTCCCTAATCGGGAGATAAATATCTCCACAAATAGGCCAAAAGTTTGTTTTACCAATTATCAAGACATACGGGCAGTTGACAGTTTGCCATGGTTACTCATTGAAGTTGAATCTCCATATATGGAGATAACCTACGCATCACACTAAGTCTGACCTCACCAGCCCATATTTGGGCATGAGCAACTTATGTATCCATATATGGAGATATGATGACATCACACAGTCCTCAGCGATGATGTGGCGTGATGTCATACAATACACAAACGAGCCCTACAGTATAAAGGGGCAATTCTTGCCAGGAAAGAAGCATTTCTTCGACTCAGACCTTATCGATTATCAAGACATACGGGCGTTGACAGTTTGCCATGGTTACTCATTGAAGTTGAATCTCCATATATGGAGATAACCTACGCATCACACTAAGTCTGACCTCACCAGCCCATATTTGGGCATAAGCAACTTATGTCTCCATATATGGAGATATGATGACATCACACAGTCCTCAGCCGATGATGTGGCGTGATGTCATACAATACACAAACGAGCCCTACAGTATAAAGGGGCAATTCTTGCCAGGAAAGAAGCATTTCTTCGACTCAGACCTTATCGCCAGGGTTGGCTTATAGCAGCTGTCGGTAGATAATGCCGGTCTTATATAAGGGTCATTTGTGTACGGTGTGATGTCATACTGATGTCAGCAGTGTGATGTCATACTGATGTGGAGATATGAGCAGGGCAAAGGTGTGACGTGTGTGACGTGACGGACGTGACGGACGGCCAGTGGAGGTTTTGATACTAAACTGCGACCTTACGGTCGCAATAAAGAGTGGGGAACGGCAGCTCCCGAACGGCGAGTATCGGAAGTAGCCAGTGCTGCACTGAACTGTAGTCCCATTGGAAACATAACAGAAACACAATAGCTCAGACAAAGTCATTCGAGCGGCCTATTCTTGTTATGAGTGTATAGTTTAAGATAACGTTTGAAAACAACATGGAAGTAGCACCAATAACACCAGAGAAAGACGAAATAATGCCCCAAAAAGGAGACATAACGCTTCCAGTAGGACATGTTATTGCTACTGCACCAAGGGAGCGGTTGCGTCACATCCGCTTTATCTGGCACTCATCATTTCTATTCCGGTTTGCCAGACTGTATGCCGGGAGCATTTGGCCAAATCGCGGAGGCAACACCAAAGGTAGTTTTGCGTTGTTGAAAGTCTATTCTCTGCGGTGGGAAACCTCATTTTTCTCATGAAATAAAACGCAGCCAACTCGATCCAACTCGACCGCCGCTTATTTCCGGGTTGTGTCTGCGGTGGCCACTGGGTGGCTCGAGGTGGGTGCGTTTTATTTCATGACAAAAATAATGTCACCGCGGAGAATAGACTTTTAAAACTACCTTTGGTTTGGTGAGTAGTTAAGTTTATTTTGACTGAAGTTGAGCCGTCATAGGGGCTGAGAAATCCTGGTCTAGTCTTTTAGCCAGCAGTCAGCAGCTGACGCTCTGAACCAGAGCTAGGGGTTCCTTAACAAGTCTTAAAATATGTTCACTTAATAGTTATTTCATGTAAAGGCCTTTGTCATTTTCATGAGTGCCATTATTATACGTAAATAATGAATGATGTTATCATTCGACTACACAAACTAAATATCACATTCAACCAGGCCTTCTGTCTCCTCTTCAGGCTGATAGACGCTGGGGCCATAAAAGTGTACGCCATCCTCACACACGGCATCTTCTCAGGACCTGCCATCTCACGCATCAACAACGCCCCCTTCGAGGCCGTAGTGGTCACCAACACCATCCCCCAGGAGGAGAAGATGAAGTCCTGCCCAAAGATCCAGGTATTTTTGAAAAATCGTGAAAAGTTGAATTTTGACCCGATTCTATGTCTTTTGAATCCTTCTAAGGTTTTTTGAAAAACCTATGTTTCTATGTCAGTGGTTCTCAAACTTTTTCATGTGAAGGACCCCCAAAATTATAGGTATTTGGCCATGGACCCCCATCTCAAAATATTTAGTTCCAGGGACCCCCCAGAAGCAAAATTTGAGTTACAAACGTTCGCTTTAAAAATGCATATATTCAAAGATTTGCACCCATTTTCATGACTTAAAAAAAAGAAAAAAAAGTTTTACTCTTTATTTCTCAAAAATACAAAACAAGACGACAACATGTAAGAAAGACTAAATAATAAGTAGAACAAAAATAAGGTACAGAAATAAAAAATAAAATAACAGTTATCAGACCGTTATGTTTACAGGATTAATATAACATGTACATGTGGCCATTTCTCCCATTTCCTTTCTCCTACCTCCTTTTGGAGTCTCAGAGAGTAGGTCATTTTTTGTTCCAGAAGATGCAGTTGTTTCACAATAAAAATTACTGATTTTGATGCTTCATTTTGCTTATTTTCCTGGGGACACCCTGGAATCCCCATCAAGGATCCCTGGGGGTCCCTGGACCCCACGTTGAAAACCACCAGTTTTATTACAACGTTGATCCATTATTCTTTCATCCATTCAATGTGACACATTTGTGGTTTTCCTCCGCAGGTGATCGACATAGCCATGATCCTGGCCGAGGCCATTCGGAGAACTCACAACGGCGAGTCGGTATCCTACCTCTTCAGCCACGTCCCCTTGTAGAGAGGCCAGGAGGGGAGAGAGAGGGACCCTCGCCTCTCAGGTCTGATTTATACTTCGTCGTGCGACGGCATCACTCGCCGAAAACGGCCGATCTAAAAGCTCACGTGACGTCGCATCGCAACATACTGTGAGCTTGCGGATCGCCTGTTTTTCCAGCGAGTGACATCATCGTAGGCCGGAATATAAGCGAAGCATAAAAGCCGGGGGCCGCTCTCCATTCAGACATGCTGCCATTCAGACATTGACTTCTAATTGTCTGAATGGCAACACTTCCATAGAGGTTAGGGTTAGTGTCTGAATGGCAGCATGTCTGAATGAGGGGATGCACCCGCATAAGCCCCATCTGCACGCACCTTTGGCCACGCGACCCTCCGTGAAGCGGTTGGGAGAGGGGGAGGAGGTATCTGGCGATATTTTGACCGATCTGCCGTTCACGTGACCGTCCCCTTGAAGGTCACGCCCCCAATACACACACTTCATCTTTCTGACTTTTCTCAACCCGGGAGCAAAATGCCATTAATTCTTCTTCTTCTTCTTTGAAGAACAACTTGCTATTTATGAGTGGCACCTTTTGTGATTGTTTTCGTTTGATTTTATTTTGTTTCCGTTTTTAACCAAAGGGTCCATTTCTTTATAACATGCCCTTTTTATTATTATTTTTTACCTCATGTTAATTAACTTCACAAGAAATTTAACTTCCCATATTTTTTGATTGATTTCATATTATCAGAACATTCCACTACACAGAAAAAGAAAACAAAGGTGCATATGTGGGGTAAAGTGTTCTGTTATTAGCCATTATGAGTGTTAATCTTTATTTTTATTGGCTTAATAACTGTTTAAGATATGCTATATTGAGTTGTTATAGGTTGTGCGCAATGATAAGTAAACGTGAAAGCAGAAATCCTATTTTCCATGCAAACAGGTTAAAATTCCACTGAGACTGTACCAAGTTGTATTTGACCATAAAAAGAGTCTTATAAAATAAATATAATAAATAAAAGACTCGGTTTTGACACAAGGAGGTTTGACTTTGTGTTTTCACTATTTTGCACTCTGTCTCAATATTGGTTTAATTGACTACTCCTTAGTTGGTATCTGCTGAGAATTATGAACTTTTTCCAGACATAATTTCCTTGTGCTGCTTTGAAATATCTTCCAGACATCTTTGATCTTAACCTTGAAATCTGACTCAGGTGGTGCCACCTAGTGGTGGCAAGTTGATGTTACAAAAGTCTTATTTGCCTAGCCAAACGCATTATGTTTTATGGTCTGTATTATATTCAGGCCTCCACCTTGGTATGGGGACCCCAGCGGTTTGCCACATTAGCAATGGAATGTGACAAAAATAGATAATGCCAAAATACACATTTACTGTGTTTTTAATTCTTGGTGACCTTTTTGCTTGAGAAACCGATGAAATGTTTAGCCTTTTTTTCCAGTGGTGTGATAAAACAAAACCCCATGTCAAAGTTTTCCACAACAAAAAGGGCCGATTCATACTCCACTTTTAGAGCCAAATTTATTTCGGTTCGGTGCGGGGAGTCACAAAATCTCTGTGGCACCCAACAGCCGAATTAATGACGCTCCTGCCACCCCGAACCTCTGAAACCGAAATAAATCCGTCTCTAAAAGTGAAGTTGAAAGCCACTGCATCAATGCACATTATAATAATTGTTACTGATGTAATGTAATTAACAACTGTAACAGCTATTGATAAGGCTTTTGGGGTCAAATAAATCTAATGGATTGTTAAGTTGTTGCCCAAATCCTGGTTTAGTGTTACATTTTGTGTTGAGATAAAGTCATTACAACGATGTCAGAGGGGCTGGCAGGTTTCACTTGTTTTCTCACTTTTTTACACAGTTGTTTCTTTGACAATAAAGTTGGACAATGGCTTACCAATGTATTGTCATTTTCCTCATTTTAAATACAGGAATTTGTATTCAAGGTACTGGATTCCAAGGATAATATATTGATGATACAATTAAGCAATCAACATCCTACTATGGCATGTAAAAATGCTGGGCAGGCCTCGTTGATCTCAATTTTGCATCAAGATTGGAACAGGAATTGACTAAATTAGTTCATTATTGGGGTATGGAGGGTAGGAGGGTAGGTACTGCTAATCTCGGAGGAACAAATCTGCAGTTTGATCTATGGGAAAGATATCAGTGAATACTGTTGGAAATTGTGGTCGAAAGCACACATGAATGACCGTGATGCTTATGTATTGGAATATGAAAGGTGGTAAAAGTAACTCTTCCTCCAAGCTCACAACGCGTCGCAGTGCGGCGCGTTGTGAGCTTGGAGGTCGGCTATTTTCGATGCTTGATTTTTACACAGAGAGGGCAATCCTTTCAACATAAGATGCTGCATTCAAGTTCAGGAGAGTTTGGGACAAGGCAATTCTCTTGAATGCTGCCTTCAGGTATAGCATGGAAAGAGGGCATTTGCATTTCTTTCACCTTAGTAAAAACTGCATTCATGGTCTGGAGAGGGCACTTTTTTACAGATGGATAGAAGGGCAGGGGCTCAAGCCCCCTTTGATGTCTAGGTCTGCACGTGCCTGACTGAGAATGTCAATACAGGACATGATCAGACCGTCAGTACGAATAGTCCACTACTAGTGGGAGAAATATGTGAAAAAGGTGTTCACTTCCGGCAGAAAGCGTGAAAATTTGCACCTAGGGGTATTTTTGTGCGCTGAATTCAAAAATTGACGGTCCCAAGCACTTTTCTCAAATTCACTTTTCTCTAATTCACTTACCATAGGGTTAGGGTTAGGAAAAAAATACCCCCCAAAAATCTTCTTTAAGTAGCATGTGAGGGGTCTATCTAGGGGTTTTTTATGATTCTGAATCCATTCCAAGCATTTGTTTTGCACAAAAACATTCCTTGGGCAAGAAATGGACCCCACAAAACTATGGTTATAGTGATGAGTCATCACTTTTCACAGTTGTGTAGTGTCCATTTCTTGGCCAAGGAATGTTTTTCGTGCAAAACAAATGCTTGCAATGGATTCAGAATCATGAAAACCCCCTAGATAGACCCCTCACATGCTATTTAAAGAAGATTTTTTTGGGGGTCTTTTTTCCCTAGTATGGTAAGTGAATGAGAGCCACCAGATCCCATGGGAAAAGTGCTTGGGACCGTCAATTTTTGAATTCGGCGCACAAAAATACCCCTAGGTGCAAATTTTCACGCTTTCTGCCGGAAGTGAACACATTAGCCTATTTTTGTTACATATTTCTTCCACTATACATAGTCCATCACAGAAGCAGTGCAATAACCCCCCCCCCCCCCCCCCCATTACAAATATCAATGTACATTTGCGAATTCAGTGGTAGAAACCATACGCACTGCCTGGTCTACAGAGATGGGGAGGGGGGAGTGATATCATTCATCTGACTCATCTGCCCATGATGGTCAGATGAGTCATCCTTTTACTTATTTACCATAATCCACAAGAGGGCGAGCGGCTGTGTGACGTACACCAAGAGAACAATAGTCTGAATTCTTGACCCCTAGTGAGGTGTCCATTTGTGGAGGCTTGTGCTTCGTTATATAGAATAGAACAGTGTTTCTCAATCTTTTTTGGCTTGAGTACCCCCTTTCCCAGATTTTTAAATCGAAGTACCCCCTTTTCCCGACAAAAATGTTTTCCTTATAAAACTGCAAATTAAAACCATAAAACCATCACAAATAATAAAGGGAGTAAGGGTTTCAAACGGTGCCTCCTGAACACATTTATTTTCAACACTGTGGCCATAACATTTCAGTCCAGTTTTCATGTCAATGACTTACAATGTATTCAAACATATCCCAGTTGCCTGTTACCATAATTTGGGTTAGCAAATATCAGGCTCACAACACGTTTCTCCAAGTGTCATCATTAAACATAACAGTGATTTATAGGCCTACTTCTATTTTTCTTGTATGGGGGCATTTTCTGAGTATCCCCCGCAGTACCTCCGTGTACCCCTAGGGGTACACGTACCCCCATTTGAGAAACACTGGAATAGAAGATAGGATCAACAGGATAAGACAGACTCTGTCAAGAGGCACATCCCCTTGTGAAGTTCTGGGTTGTCTCCTGACAGTAGTCTAGAGTTCTCAAATTCTGCCCGAACCCGACCCGTCATTTAGGGTAGGGTAGGGCCTAAAATTTATGCTAATTAGTCGGGCCGGGTAGGGTCTCGGTCTCAATGAAAAATGAAAATAAATATATATTTTTTATTTTATTACTAAATTCTTTCCAAACCCGACCATATGTTTTCGGGCCAGGTAGGGCCTAAAATGTATGCTAACTAGTCGGACCGGGTAGGGCCTCAGTTAGGGCCCAGTTAGGGCCGTGTCTTAATTTTCGGAGAACTACAGTAGTCGCCTGTTAAGCCAAAGTGCAGTAACTCAAAAAATCACTGAAAAAAGTGTTTCAACTGGTCAGCCAAATGTGATAATTGGCATTTAAGTCATATTACACTAATTGTACATCTGTTCTTGACGTAGACTACTTGTGTATCCCCCAAAATCACGAATGCTAATTTGACCTTTGGGATACACAAATAAGTTGGTGTGTTCAAAAATCTAGGCCTACAGCACTTTGTATTCGTAGGGGATCTTAACTCTCTCTCTCTTCTATTTTCTATTGATAATTGCCCAGTAGCCCTATCTATTAATTGAGTAGGCTAATCTGCACTGCAGGCAAGATAATGACACCACCACCTGTGCTTAATGTTTGAGATTGAGAAGAAGGTTTTTTCACTAAACCCCGCAGAACGACGAGAAGCTCAGCCGACAGCCGGGGACGCTGCCTACAACTATTGATCATTCTATAAATATAATACGGCTTGAACTTGGATTTGGAAACCTGCCGTGAGTATTTGGAAAGATGTAAATAAACTGTCGTCCGTCCGTCCGTCCGTCCGTCCGTCCGTCCGTCCGTCCGTCTGTCTGTCTCTCTCTCTCTCTCTCGGTGGCCCAACTTTACTAAATGTAGTTAATGTTGGTTTTACTTAAAATTTGGCATCAGTCTTGACTGTCTTGTCATGCTAACCTAGCCCTGGTAGTGCAACACTGGTCTCGCTTCTGTCAGAGCAACAGGTTTTGGGTTGTAGTACATTAAACTCCCACAAGATGGCGCCTTCTCTACGTGCATGTGCAGAGAATGGTTATGAACAGAAATGATGGAGAGAATTGTGACCATGCTGAAATCACAAACGAGTCACTTTCTGCTCCAACGCAACTCTGCCGCGGTGTCAATAAATTCGTTGTTGCTTTGAATACGCGTCAGATGTCAGAGATTTCGTTCACATGTTAAATTTGTACACACTAAAAACAATGTTTTGCGCTTTTATGCTCTCCCAAGAGGAAGATAGAGAAAAAGGGGTTGAGTTAGATCCCATTGCCCGGATGGACAAATCGTCGTGTGTGTGCGTGCGTGCGTGCGTGTGTGTGTGTGTGTGTGTGTGTGTGTGTGTGAGATTATTGCTATTTTATTTGTTTATTTGCTTGCTACTACTACTGACATTACATAGGCTAGTACAGTAGTTGTTTCCCCACATTGTATGTCCGTCCAGAGGCGTCAATTGGGTATGGCAGCTGCCATACCTTGGCTACAGGGGAAAACAGATAAAATGTGCTTCTCAAAATAAATTCATCATGCCTGTATCTAAGGTATGGCAACATGACTGGTGTCTTGCACGCACGCGCGCGAGGAGACAGACACCAGTCATGTTGCCATACCATAACTTTGTCTGAACTGACGCCACTGTCGCTGTCAAAGGTTGCCTGACAACCAACTGACCAATGACAACGCGAGCGTCCCCACGGCGCATGGGACGCTCACACTCTTACCACCCAGAAGAAGACGAGAGGGGGCTGGGCTGGGGTGACGTCAGGCTGCTTCATTAGCATATTTCTGAGTATATTTAATGGTTGCGCAGAAACGCGCCATACTGCTGCATAGCCTTCACTAGAGACTTCCTGCCCTCAAGTCCAACTCCGGTAAGCAATATGAAAGAACTCTTCCTAATAGTCTGATAATACAGCCTGTTTTAAACATATAGACTGGGGAAGATAATGTCACACATTTTGGTTAAAGACGGATATACTGCATTGGCATTCGTTTTTGGACTGTCAAGGAGGAAGGACCTAAAACATTTTTTTTTTTTTTTTTTTTTTACTATAATCGTGTATTATTTTTCGTGGCTGTCACCTGTTTTTGACGGCGATCAGTTATAATAACGGTGTAATACATGATCATGAACTAAGGGAGAGGGTTGGAAGGCACAGATTTGAGGCGTAGCACTGGCAGCACAGCGCGTTTCCTTTGTTAGACCGTTACATGATGATGATGGGTGAGGTGCAGAAAACGTCGTTCCGCAAAAATGATGATTAAACCCACGATATGATTTAACGTGGTTATTGTTGGCAAAGAACCCCACACAATGACTTCTTGAGATATGGATGCTTTAGGAAGGTGAACTTGAACGTAACGCCCTTTTGAATGAGGATAATGCAGAATATGGGCGGTGGTTCCTTCTCCACACAGACAGAGAGACGCGTGTGTGACAAGTGAATTTGCGCATGCACGTGGAAAGTCCCCCAGAAATTATTCGGAGGCTATAAGCTGCTAAGCAATTACATCTGTATTACTTTCTTTTTTTTTTCTTTTTTTTTTTTTTCTTTTTTCAGTAGGCCTACGTCTTTATTTTTGCAGATGGTATATTGTCTTATTTTGCCTCATGTTTCAGTCTCCACACCAGGGGAACACCTATTGTTATGTAAATGATCCTTTTTGTTCATTGTTCAGCAATGTGCAACACACTGATTTAGGCTATAGTTCGTCGTACGCCCGTGGTGCGCAGCCCAAAAATGGCCACGCTCGCAGAGCTTGTAGATCTGCTATTTCTGCGTGATACAGGCTTTAGATAACGGGACTCGGGTGGGGATCCCACGCTGTGCAAGAACCGCAGGCGAACAAAAGAATGAGGACGCAACCTGCTCGCACAGTCAGGCAGGCAGCCAGCCAGCTGGAAGGCTTTGAGGAATAAGAAAAAGAATGTGTTTCATGTCTTCTGCGGTCTTTCTAAAACTGCGTGTTTGAACTGGTTCCTCCGACAGACACACTGCAACCATGAGCGACAAGCCAGACATCTCGGAGGTGACCAGCTTCGACAAGACGAAGTTGAAGAAGACGGAGACGCAGGAGAAGAACCCCCTGCCCTCGAAAGAAAGTAAGCCTCCTCCTCGCAAATTATGCAATCTCTTTTAGGGTGTGTGAGGTGATGACTGGATAGGAGTGACGTCTCTGTTGTGTTATACAAAGTTCAGTGCCACTCAACACTCGAAGTCGTGCTTTACAGCAGACCAACGTCAAACTGTAGGCTACAGGACAGGCATTTAGTTAAAACAAACAATTGTTGGCTGGAAACAATCTCACATCCTCTCTCCCCCTCTCTCTCTCTCTCTTCCTCTTCGCAGCCATCGAACAGGAGAAGGAGGCGGCGTCTTCGTGAAGCCCCTCCCGCCCGCCATGCACTGTCCACCCTCTCCTCCCGCATTGCCTTCTTTTCACGTCACTTCTTTTTAGCTGTATAACTTTGTAACCGAAATTGTGAACCGACAATGACGACGACCAAAAAAAAACAACGGAACTGGCACGGTCTGCGAAAACGAAAAAAGGAGCGGATGGCGTCTTACAAACCGAGGAAGGGGGGCGAGCCCACCCATACCCCCTCTCCCACCACCACCCCGCCGCTATTAACCCTCACTACCGCCAACACCCACCTTGTTACTGTGATGTTCGTGTCCTTCCGTCGCGGAGTCGAGAGAGCTGCGTCCGGGTGAGACGCCAGCCTTGTCACCGATTGGACACCTCCCGCCGACCCCACCCCTTAGGGAGACATGGGCGTGGCCCAACCTCCCAGGAAGTTACGTCGCTTGTCTCTCGCCACCATCTGGCTTCCTGTGCGGCCGTGTTGTCACGCCACGATGCTGAGGCATCAAGCTTTTTTCCTATTTTTATTATTTTTTTGTCGTTGATGTTTTTTTTTTTTTTCTAAAATTTTGGGGAAATGCACAACTTGTTTCTGCGCTGGTTCAGTATAATAATGCCAATGTTCGTCTGCCAGAATTCTTTTTTCTATTAAAAGCTCGGTTGGGAAAGAGTTAATGGAATCCACCTAGATCTTGGAAATAACACCCAAATGGACTTTATTTACGTTTGATATTTTTGCAATTGTATCATACTTTTGGGCCCTTTTTATCAATGTGATTTGGGATATAGCTTTTTTGTGTCGCACCCCCACCTCTGATTTGTGTCACACGAGGAAAAGAAAAATATACTGGAAATTGAATCAATGTGTTTCGGCAAAAACAAAAAAGAAAATGTTTGGCGTTTTGTAAAAGTCCTGAAAACCATGTTTTTTCTGCCACCAACCATTACCAATAATGGAACCACATAAAATGTAATAAAAAAGGATTTGTTACTAAAGACTTGTGTCATGAAGCGTTTCTCCTGGTGTTCATTATGGATTCACACACTTAGGATAGCTTCATTTTTTGAAAATATTTGTTATTGCTTGAAATAACCTCGCTTGTGTTTGCTGTTTTACGTCTCTGCTGTAGTCAGTGATTGACAGCTGTGGTGATTAACCTACTTTTTCCAGTAGTTCAGACAAATGACCCTTAAACATGACTGAAGAGGATGGGACTGTCTTTTTGACAAGGTTACACTATATTGTCGCTGTCGGGCAGAAACCTCTTATCTCCCATTTTCTAAATTGTAATTTATTTCGTAAAGTAAAGCCCTGCTTCATCATGGAAGACTGTTGCTCAAAACTAGTGAAAATAGCAGATCTACAAGCACACAACACCTCGCATCGCGAGGCGTTGTGTGCTTGTAGATCTGCTATTTTCACCAGTTTAGATCATTTTTCAAATGATAAAAACAAAACGAACGGTTTTGGACATACAGCGTTTTCACCCGACAACGACGATATGTTTCTATGGATGAGTTCATTGTCCTTGCGACGCTGATATTAAAGTCGAAGGAAGTTAATATTTGATACACACGCGAGCTGGGGGAGGAGAGTGCATTCCAGTGTTATCCAGGAAGTAGGGTATATTTGTTCTTCAAACGGAGAGCCCTGCTTGCTTCAAGCTCATTTCCATTCAGAAACATTGCCATTCAGAACATTGACTTCCATTATTCTAAATGGAGGTGTCACCTAAACCTAACCTTAACCCTAACCTCAGTGGGGGTGTTTCTGAATGGGGATGTTTCTAAGTGGGGGTGTTCCTGAATAGAGGTCTGCCCCGCTTGCTTCAAGCTGATTTCCAGAACTGACTTATTGAACTTTTATCTAAGGAGGTCGGCTTCTGAGACCTATCGAAGACATCCAGTTCGGTCTGTTGTCGATGCGTTTGCAAACACAGGAAGGAAGAAATAACGCGGGAAAACAAGTACGAAAGCACTTCTTCCTTTAGGTGTCTGGCGTCTGCCTGAAACCTCGTTTCCGTGTCTTCATGCTACTGTGCAGGGGCTTATAGCGCAGGGAGGGTTCTTCCTGACCTACAGAACGGCGTATTCTCAGTGGGAGATTTACCGCCTTCATCTTAAATTAGCCCTCGCCTGCAAAGCCCTAATAGTATTAACATAACATTACTGGCAATCACCATTCAATGGAATCTATAAGCAACACATCCATGTAGATCTATATGTAGGAAACTTTATCTGTGAAAAGAAATTCTGTTGTAAGTGTGCTGATGTATTAGTGCAAAGATCTATGCTACATATAACTAGGGCTGTCACGATTTGACATTTTACATGGCGATTAATTGTCACTCAAATAATTGCGGTTAACGATTTAATTGTGTTTTTGTCGTTGATAATTACATTTCTGTTTGGCTTTTAGGCTTAGACACATAAGAATATGAATATACAAAGAAATGACTGACATATTTGACAACTTTCTACTTAAAAAATAACATCGAAGTGTTTGAAAATGTATGAACATTTTTCAACGTTCACGATTATGACGATTATGACAAAATATTTGCAATTATGTCAAATAATTGCGATTAGACGATTATGTAATAATTGTGACAGCCCTACATATAACCACATTTACCCTGGTGTCCCTATTTTGGGCTAAATGTATTATTTTTGAACTACAAGCTCACTATGCCTCGTGATGCAGCAAAGTACGTGTTTAGTGTTGAAGTGGTTTCTACTAGTCTACGCTGGTATGGTGGTCATACCGCTGTGATGGATGGAGCGCATGAAAGGGTTGCAATGCCTAGAGCAGTCTGGACATGTGGAAAAATCCATTATTCAACATTCTGAAAAAGACACAAGTCAAGACGGTTCCACATGCCCTGATTGCAATGTGACAAGATTTATTACCGATCCCTCAGGGGCAAACGCAGTCACTAGAGCAGCCAGATTACATAACAGCACGTACAAATGCTTTTAACCGGTGCGTTGAAAAGGCATCTCATAGACTATGGTCACTTCTTGTGACGGATAAATGTGACGACAAAGGGGTGTTGTCTGGTTCAGAGACAGTGCTTCATGATCTAGACTAGAGGAAGAATGACCTGTGCAGGTTATCAGCCATTCCTTCACAGGCTGATAATTGCGATGCATCCGCTTTCAGTGGGGTTGTACCTACGCGTAAGTGGATTGGTGTTAAGACAGTTGCTGTTAATAAGGCATTAACTGTGTGTGTGTGTGTGCTGGGGCATGGGTTCGGCGGGGTTACGCTAGGGTTAATGGGAGGTTAGAGTGTGTGTGTGTGTGTGTGTGTGTGTGTGTGTGTGTGTGTGTGTGTGTGTGTGTGTGTGTGTGTGTGTGTGTGTGTGTGTGTGTGTGTGTGTGCGCGTGTGCGTGCGTGCGTGCGCGCGAGCGTTTGCTTGCTTACACACCGTATGTTTTTCACATGGCTACTATGACATCAGCCCTGAGAGGATTAACGACAACCCATCCCTCCCTCTCTCACTCTCTCCCTCTCTTCTCTCTCTCTCTCTCTCTCTCTCTCTCTCTCTCTGTCTCTCTCTCCCCCCCTCCTCCATACTGTACAGTGGTGTTACTTAAAGTGCACTGGACAGAGCTACTAATGCAGTGTTGTGGCTGCGCGATGTGGCAGCAGGCCTTCTCATTGTCTGTGTGAGTGAGGCTGTGTGAGATGTCGGAGCAGGGGCGTCACAAGGGGGGGGAAAGTGGGACTGAGTTACTAGGGCCCAAGGTGGAGGGAGGCCTTAAGTATTTCATACTTTAGCTATTGAAAAATAGCAGATATACAAGCTCACAGCGCGGCACCGAGTGAGCAGCCAGATTTTTGAAAAGTCATGAAAATAAATGTGTGCAAAGCTTTGAATATGTGCTTTCTAAGCAAACGTTTGTAACTCAAATTGTGCTTCTGGGGGGTCCCTGGAACTAAATATTTTGAGATGGGGGTCCGTGGCCAAATACATATCATTTTGGGGGTCCTTCACATGAAGATATTTGAGCACCACTGACATAGAAACATAGGTTTAAAAAAAGAAAACTGAGTTGAAATACTTCGCACATACTTCGCACATATCTTCACGATATTTCAAAAATACCAGATCCACAAGCTCCCTCCCTCAGATCCACAGGCACTTGGTGCCGCGCTGTGAGCTTGTAGATCTGCTATTTTTCAACAGCTAAAGCACAAAATGTGAGTGAATCCTTGTACCCGGGGCCCAGAATTTGGTGCGACACCCCTGCCTCGGCGGAGGAGGAGGAGGGTCCCGGGGCAAGGGCAGATGGGGGTGGGGGGGCGGGGCCCCCATGCCGCTCCCGGGTCAGTGGAATCACGAGGCCGCCAGGGGCCCTCCGGGTTGACTCGGTAACCCATGGCAACAACAGCTGCTGCTGCTGAGTCACTTCCTGGTTCCTTCGGCTGCTGGGGTGGGCATTTGCTATCCTCTTGGGCACCAGACACCAAACGCCTCCCCGAGTTACAGTATATACTGCGCGCACTCCGCCACCGATGCCTCGCGCCTCCACCGGGACAGGGATTTTAAGCTGTGCCGCCACCGCCTGTCTGGCGCCCAGTGGTGTTAAAGTAACTAAGTACATGTACTCAAGTACTGTACTTAAGTCAATGTTTGGCTGCTCCCACACCAAAGTACCTATGAGAGTGGATTCCACATTCCCAATGCATTTCAATGAGAATGGAGCGTTTTTTTCCTCTGCTGGCATGAAATCGATCCATTCTCATTGAAATGCATTGGTGGAATGCGGATTCCACTGTCAGGTATTTTGGTGTGTGGGCATCCTTAAGGTGTTTTTACTTTACCGAGGTATTTACAGTTTTCAGTATTTTTACTTCTACTCCAGTACATCTCAGAGGCAAATATTGTCCTTTTACTCCACTACAATTATTTGAAAACCTTCGTTACTAGTCACTTTTTGATTATTACCAACCACTTCAACCCATTTGATAAATTTGAGAATAGCCAAGCTCACAATGCATCGTGATGTGACATTTGTGAGCTTGTAGATCTGCTATTTTCAAAATATTTATACATTTGAAAATGGGAAAATCTGCATAATGAGTCATTTCTACTTTTGGTACTTTAAGTCAATTTTTTAGATTTTGTACTTGTTTTACTCAAGTACATTTTGAATTCCAGACTTTTACTTGTAACAGAGTATATTTCTACATTGCAGTATTGAGTAAGAAATGCGATTACGTCTTCTCCCACCGCTGGCGCCAAGCCAGCTTTTCTGTGCTGTCTTTAGAATCTGACCACGCCCGTCCGGAGGCATGGCTGCACTGGGATGCGTTTCACAATGTGGCTGAACCTGCCTTGGAGGTGTTTCACAACCCCAGCCAGGCCCCATGGCCATGGCAGGGCTTTATTGTGACTGGGTCTAATCCTAATGTTTACTGTCTGACAGGAGAAAATGTTTTCGCGTGGCAGTTCGGTCGCTGATAGCTAGCTCTAGTGATGTCGAACAGGCAGGGGTGTCGCACCAAATTCTGGGCCCTGGGTAGAAAGGATTCACTCCCATTTTGTGCTTTAACTATAGAACTAGACCAGGTCAACCTGGTTGTGCCAGACCCCCTGTCTGTCATCATCATTTATGACATCATGCCTTTTGTAGGCATGTCATCATCATGTCATCATCATATATACCCTTTATATAGAAAACCAGGACAGACAGACAGACCGACATTTGCTTATGTAGGCCTACCCATTTCATGGGTCTGGCAAAAATAGCAGATATACAAGCTCACAGCGCGGCACCGAGTGCCGCAAAATTTGAGCTACAAATGTTTGCTTAAAAAATACATATATTCGAAGATTTGCGCACATTTTTACGACTTTTCAAAAGTAGCAGATCTGCTGTGAGCTGGTATATCTGCTATTTTTTAAAAGCTAAAGTATAAAATAATTCCAGGCCCCTCCACCTTTGACCCTAGTAACTCAGTCCCACTCCCCCCCCCCCCCCCCCTTGTGACGCCCCCGATGTCAAATGCACAATCTGTGTTATATTGAAATGTGTGTCAGCTATCACCGCTTTCTATTTGCGGGGCAGGAACAGAATGCTAGATCAAAGTGTGTGAGACGCAGCTATTTTCAAATCCTGCAGTTTCCTGGGTAAGATAGCTAATCGACAGGGACGCAAAAGGAACTCTTCCCTACCAATTGCAATCTCCAACCGCACAGTGATGGGCAAGTGGAGACAAGACAGGAACGTCGTTCCCGTTAATTGCTGGATTGCGTTGAACCAGAAGACAAACACAAATCCAGTTTCTTCTTCGGTTTTACGTTTCTCCTTCTCGTTTGTGTGTATTTTCACACCTGCTCAAGACTCTTCCCTGCAGTATCAAATCTAACATGGTCTGAAACTCATTGGCCTGATTAATGTAGGATTGACTGATGGCCACAGACAGACCCCAAGAGCTTTTCACAGGCTGTTGCACAGGGGGATTGTGGGTCATTGCTCTAATGCCCCCGATGCACTTGGAGCTAGTTGATGGATCGGGGGGGTAGGAGGGCGGGGCGGTTTGTCATTGGAGCATAGTGCCAGCCAGCCAACCAGCCAGACAGACAGACAGACAGACAGACAGACAGACAGACATAAGCGGGGTTGAGCCACAGTTCTGCACTGCTGCCTGTTTAGGCTACATGTCTGAAGAGATATCGAACACTCGGGCATAGCAGTTTTTTCATTGAGAGGGCTAGTTGCATTTCCACAGACATGTCGGAGGCAGTTATCTCTGTACAGGGGCGTCACAAGGGGGGGAAAGTGGGACTGAGTTACCAGGGCCCAAGGTGGAGGGGCCTTAATTATTTTATAGCTATTTAGCTATTGAAAAATAGCTGATATACAAGCTCACAACGCGGCACCGAGTGCTGCGCTGCAAGCTTGTAGATCTCTGCGAGCTTGTATATCTGCTATTTTTCAATAGTTAAAGCACAGGAGCCCCACAGTGAATCCTTGTACCCAGGGCCCAGAATTTGGTGTGACGCCTCTGTCTCTGTAACACTTGCCGGCGGAGGAAAAAACAGTGGGTCTCACTGGTATTTCCATGGCAACTGCCCACCCGGAGCTGTTCCATGGTGTTTCTAATGAAGCGAGTTGTGCCGGTCTGTGCCAAGAGAGTCATTTTTTATCACCTGGCTATTATCTTTATTAATCTCACTGATAACATCATGTCTGGGGCTTATGTGGTAATTCTGCAATGATGACATCAATTCAAACCGATTCAAACAAAGGGAATATATTGCTGTTCATTTATTATTATATGCTAAATCACCCCCCTCCTTTGCAAAGAAGCTAAACCCAGCTTGTGATTGCATCAGTTTTGTAATAAGACATCTAATTTCTATTTCTACCTTTTTTTGCGACCGACCGTGAGAAATGTCACAGCTTGTCTGCGCGTAGACGTGTACCCATTTTCATGGTCTATGGGTTTGCCGCTCTGAGTCAGCATCATGGGTTTGCCACTCTGACATCTGTGATGTCACGTTGACAGAATCCCTTTTATGCCCATATATGGAGTTCCCTGATGTCATCAATATTAATGATGCCCTGTAAGAGAGATCCCTGTGATGCCAGGAGGAACAAATCCCTTTTATGCCCATATATGGAAATATGGAGATCCCTTTGATGCCAGGAGGAACAAATCCCTTTTATGCCCATATATGGAAATATGGAGATCCCTGCGATGCCAGGAGGAACAAATCCCTTTTATGCCCATATATGGAGATCCCTGATGTCCACATCCCTGATGTCCACATAAGTCCACATCACTGTGGCGCGACCTCACCCTTTAGGGCGAGGTCGCTTGTCCCCTTGAGGCGTCTCACTAGTTTAAAATGAGCATCTGGTTGAATCTCATATACTGTACTGCCTGCATGCATCAGCTGTCAACAGAATGCATTTAAAAAAGAAATAACTGATGCTGACAGAGCACTAACAGGGAAGGTTACTTGTACACTCGAAGGATGTGTGGTGGAGCTTTTCTGTAGATCAGGGGTCTTCAACAGGGGGTCCGGGACCCTATAGGGGGTCCTCAGAGTTACTACAGGGGGGCCGCCAAATCTTTGTGTGATAGGATCATGTTTTTTTTTACATTAACCATTGAACCCTAGCATCCCTATTCTGAGTAGAACATTAGCCTAAAATAGCCGATCTACAAGCTTACAACGGCTCGCGCTGCGAGGCGTTGTAATCTTGAAGATCGGCTTTTGGCAAAGAGGTTTGTAGAGGGAAAAGAAGAGCAGTCGGTTCAAGTGGTTACTCCAACATGATGACAGTGCTGTCAAACAAGTCTAAGCTGTCTACGATATCTATGAACATTTTTAATCTGCAACACAATTCTATACAATATGTAGTGGGGGTCCCTGCTTCATCTCTCTCTCAGCCAAGGGGTCCCTGCTTCATCTCTCTCTCGGCTAAGGGGTCCCTGCTTCATCTCTCTCTCGGCTAAGGGGTCCCTGCTTCATCTCTCTCTCAGCTAAGGGGTCCCTGCTTCATCTCTCTCTCTGCTAAGGGGTCCCTGCTTCATCTCTCTCTCTGCTAAGGGGTCCCTGCTTCATCTCTCTCTCAGCTAAGGGGTCCCTGCTTCATCTCTCTCTCTCTCTCTCTCTGCTAAGGGGTCCCTGCTTCATGTCTCTCTCAG
This sequence comes from Nannobrachium achirus, assembly GCF_963921795.1. Classification (NCBI taxonomy): domain Eukaryota; kingdom Metazoa; phylum Chordata; class Actinopteri; order Myctophiformes; family Myctophidae; genus Nannobrachium; species Nannobrachium achirus. Next base: position 42,580,048 of record NC_137831.1, on the reverse strand, counting down.
CTAAGGGGTCCCTGCTTCATCTCTCTCTCTCTCTCTCTCTCTCTCTCTCTCTCTCTCTCTCTCTCTCTTTCTCTCTCTGCTAAGGGGTCCCTGCTTCATCTCTCTCTCTCTCTCTCTCTCTCAGCTAAGGGGTCCCTGCTTCATCTCTCTCTCTCTCTCAGCTAAGGGGTCCCTGCTTCATCTCTCTCTCTCTCTCTCTCTCTCTCTCTCTCTCTCTCTCTCTCTCTCTCTCTGCTAAGGGGTCCCTGCTTCATCTCTCTCTCTGCTAAGGGGTCCCTGCTTCATCTCTCTCTCTCAGCTAAGGGGTCCCTGCTTCATCTCTCTCTCTGCTAAGGGGACCCTGCTTCATCTCTCTCTCAGCTAAGGGGTCCCTGCTTCATCTCTCTCTCTGCTAAGGGGTCCCTGCTTCATCTCTCTCTCAGCTAAGGGGTCCCTGCTTCATCTCTCTCTCTGCTAAGGGGTCCCTGCTTCATCTCTCTCTCAGCTAAGGGGTCCCTGCTTCATCTCTCTCTCTGCTAAGGGGTCCCTGCTTCATCTCTCTCTCTGCTAAGGGGTCCCTGCTTCATCTCTCTCTCACCTAAGGGGTCCCTGCTTCACCTCTCTCTCAGCTAAGGGGTCCCTGCTTCATCTCAAGGGGTCCTTGGCCTGAAAATGTTGAAGACCTCTGCTGTACATCTCTCTATATGGCCTCCTCAGCGGGGCTATATGACAAGCATATGAGGTATGTGTTTGCTATGTGGGTTGAGGGTCATGTTTGCATGATCTCATAGGATATAACATCATTATGTAACCTTAGACCTATGTAAGTCTTTTGAGACGCACAGGTCATCATACAATAGTGTGCTGCTTCAACAAAGCCCATCCAAACAAGTGATTTAATGTTGTTTTCAGTGCTGAAAAATATACAGGTATGTTTTCAACCACTTTCAATTTGGTGTGTCTCTGCTGTCAGGCCGAAACCTCCTAACTCCAAAATGTTCATTTTCGGGAAAATGAGCTCAAGTGGAGTTAGGAGGTTTTGACCGAAGGGCTTTTTACTACTTTTCATTGGTTCAATATTATTTTAACCAACACACAGACGTAAAGGGTGTTCAATAGCACATATTTATGAAAAAAAGAGAGGGCCAATCGGGTGGAGTTGGTTTGGCAGAAAGTGTGGAGTTAGGAGGTTTAGTTCCAAGCACTTTTTACTACTTTCCATTGGTTCAATATTATTTTAACCAACACTCTGATGTAAAGGTTGTTCAACATCCAGCCCTGATTTATGACAAACAATCTAAAACCTCAAAAATGGAGTTAAGAGGTTTTGACCAGACAGTGACGAATTATGTTAGATGAATCTTTCCCACACTTTCCATACATTTCACACACAAAAAATACAAGCTCATAGCACGCTGGCATGCAATGCATTGTGCGTGTAGATGGACTATTTTCGCTATTCGTTGTACAATGAAGTATATAGAGCTTATTTCCCAGTTGCATTTGGTTTAGGGAACTCCTGAACGGCTAATGGGCGTAGCACTGCATTACAGTGCCTTGGTGTCCACCCTTGCGTCGGGCCTGCCCCGTCTGTCCATAACTGCGGTTGATTATCCTAGACGGGGCTCTATTAGGCTGGCCCCAGGTGGGCCCCGGATGGATCAATGGCGTCTAAATGGTGTCCACCGTCCTCCCCATCGCTTGTAAAGCATTAACCAAAGTGGCAGACAGAATCAATGGCACGGCATGCACAGCAACGCAAAGGCTTTTTAAACGTGCTCGGACCATGGATCCCAATCGACTCGCTTTTGGTTTGATGAGGTGGTCCCTAGCCCGCACTCGCAGGAAAATATTGACTCCTTGACAGTGTTGATTTCGTCGACTAAAACTATGACGAAAGATGTTTGTCGACTGCGTTTTTTTTCACTGACGAAAACTAAATAAAAACGAAATAAAAATTAAGCTGTGATGACTAAAACTAAGACTACATTTATTGACAATTTCGTCAACAAGATAAAAACTAGACTACAACGTTAGGGAGGGACTAGTGGAGAAGAGAGTCATTTTATATTTGGTTGCTCTCAGGTGTTGCGTGATGAAAATAGCCGATCTACAAGCTCACAACGCGTCGCAGCATGTAAAATCAGTCATTACGATGCCATCAAGGCCTGCCAAAATACATTTTAGTTGACTAAATCAACAGTAGATTTAGTCGCCTAAAAACGTGATGATATTTAGTCGACTAAAATTTGACTAAAACTAAAACTTTTCAGGTGACAAAATTATGACTAAAACTAAATGACATCTTATTCAAAAGACTGACAAAACTAAATCAGAATTTGCTGTCAAAAACAACAATGACTCCTTGACAGTGGTGTAAAGTAAACTAAGTAGATTTACTTAAGTAATGTACTTAAGTACAGTGTTGAAGTATTTGTACTTTACTTGAGTGTTTCCAATTTTCAATACTTTTACATCTACTCCACTACATCTCGGATGCAAATATTGCACTTTTACGCCACTACAATTATATGAAAGCTTGAGTTAGTTATTTTGCAGATATAAATAATGATATTATAACATGCATTAATCCACTTTAGCCCTATTTTATACAGAGGCTGCGACGCGACGCTTTGTGTGCTTGTAGATCTGCTATTTTCAAACACTTTGTACTTTTACTTTTTGTACTTTAAAGTACATTTTGATGCCAAAACCTTCATACTTTTACTCAATTACATTTTGAATTCTGGACTTTTACTTGTAAGGGTGCCCACACACCAAAATACCTAGAGTGGAATCCGCCAATGCATTTCAATGAGAATGTAGCGTTTTTTGCAGAAATCCTCTACTGGCAAAAAACGCTCCATTCTCATTGAAATGCATTGGCGGATTCCACTCTAGGTATTTTGGTATGAGGGCACCCTAACAGAGTATTTCTATTATGCAGTATTGATTGCGACCGTTAGGTCGCAGTTTAGTATCAAAACCTCCACCGGCCGGCCGTCCGTCCGTCCGTCCGTCCGTCCGTCCGTCACACGTCACACCTTTGCCCTGCTCATATCTCCGCATCAGTATGACATCACACTGCTGACATCAGTATGACATCACACCGTACACAAATGACCCTTATATAAGACCGGCAAGAAACAGTGGTCTAAAACAGTGGTTGCTATGGTAACCAGTTGGTTGCTAAGGTAAAAAACATGGTTGCTATGGTAAACAGTTGGTTGCTAGGGTAAACAGTTGGTTGCTAGGGTAAGAAAACATGGTTGCTATGGTAAAAAATTGGTTGCTAGGGTAAACAGTTGGTTGCTAGGGTAAAAAAACATGGTTGCTGTGGTAAACAGTTGGTTGCTAGGGTAAACAGTTGGTTGCTAAGGTAAAAAAACATAGTTGCTATGGTAAACAGTTGGTTAGTAGGGTAAACTGTTGGTTGCTAGGGTAAAAAACCATGGTTGCTATGAGCACTCCTTGGGTATCACTTACGTTGGCTGTTCCAGAGTTACCTCCCTGCAAGGCTTGTGCCTCTATCCAGCTGATTTGCACGCAAACGAGTGGGCGCGCTTCCAGAGGATCAACAACAACAAAAAGCAGCAAGAACACAAAGCCATTGACAAGGCCCTGCAGAAAATGCATGACACGCTGCTGCGCCACACTCAGCACCCCTAAAAACCAGTACTTGGGATTTGTTGATGTAAATGTTCACATAGAGTGTAATAATTGGTAAAACAAACTTTTGGCCTATTTGTGGAGATAAGCGTTAGGGAGTCTTACTGGTACTTTTACTTAAGTAAACTAGACCAGGTCAACCTGGTTGTGCCAGACCCCCTGTCTGTCATCATCATTTATGACATCATGCCTTTTGTAGGCATGTCATCATCATGTCATCATCATATATACCCTTTATATAGAAAAGGGACAGACCGACATTTGCTTATGTAGGCCTACCCATTTCATGGGTCTGGCAACAATCTGAGTACTTTTTCCACCACTGCTCCTTGAGTTGTTGACTGAGAGTGAACATGAAAACATTGGTGGCTTGGCATGTTGCAAGTGTGTGCACAGCACATTGTCTGCATGCATCAGCTCTGCGTGTGTGTGTGTGTGTGTGTGTGTGTGTGTGTGTGTGTGTGTGTGTGTGTGTGTGTGTGGGTGTGTGTGTTTCTTTATGTATACATCTTTGTATCTGTCACACTGCATGCATACGTGTTTGTGTAGGGGCGTGCGTCTGGCTGTGTGCATGTGGATCCACATGACCTTATTATGAACATGCTCAGACAGAGAAGAAGGCCCTGTGTGTCGCGATGGAGCTCGCGTGTGAGTCACCTGAGAGTCATGTGTGAGGAGGAGGGGAGGTGACAGGAGGTGTAGTAGTGCTCTGTGGTCTCTCCCTTTCTCTTTCTCTCCCAGGGGCGTCACAAGGGGGGGGGGGGGGGGGGGGGGGGGGGGTGGGGGGGGGGGGGGGTTTGTGGGACTGAGTTACTAGGGCCCAATGTGGAGGGGCCTTAAATATTTTATACTTCAACTATTGAAAAATGGCAGATATACAAGCTCACAGCGCGGCACCGAGTTACTAGGGCCCAATGTGGAGGGGCCTTAAATATTTTATACTTTAACTATTGAAAAATAGCAGATATACAAGCTCACAGCGCGGCACCGAGTGCCGCGCTGCAAGCTTGTAGATCTGCTATTTTTGAAAAGTTGCGTGTGCAAATCTTTTAAGATATGTATTTTTTAAGCAAACATGTGTAACTAAAATTTTGCTTCTGGGGGGTCCCTGGAACTAAACGTTTTGAGATGGGGGGTCCGTGGCCAAATACATATCCTTTTGGAGGTCCTTCACGTGAAAAAGTGAAAAATATCAGCACCACTGATATAGAAACATAGGTTTAAAAAAAAAAAAAACCTTAGAAGGATTTGAAATATTCATATTTCACGATTTTTCAATAGTTAAAGCACAAAATGTGAGTGAATCCTTGTACCCAGGGCCCAGAATTTGGTGTGTCACCCCTGCTCTCTCCCCAGGGCTTATAGAAAGCGACAGCCCTGACATTTCCACCCAGCGAATGGAGGTTTGGGGGGGTTTGGGGGGTTTTGGGGGGGGGGGGGGGGGGGGGGAGGACAGAGGCTGCCATGCCACAGATGAACCGTTTCTTCTGTCACTGCAGGCAGACACGTGGGCCACTGGCTGCCACTTCTTCCTCTTCCTTAGAGATACTGTGTCGTTATGACAGCTCCCCCTCACTTTCGCTTTCAATGCAATAGACCAGGTCAGGGGTTTTCAAAGTGGGTGACGACGGGGCACCCTGGGGTGCCGTGATGCCAGTCCAGGGGTGCCGCGAGATCATTTGATAATATTCGGAATTCATCAATATCACTACATCAATATCACTTCACTATGCTTAGTAAAACAGACCTGATTTGCACTGTACTTGATGAGTTCTTTTTCCATCTACGACAACTCTCTTCACCAAAAATATCCGATCTACAAGCTCACAACGCATCACAACGTGACGCGTTGTGAGCTTGATGATTGGCTATTTTTGGTAAACCCAAGCTTTCCCCCAGAATAGGCATGCTGGGGTTCAAGTGGTTAAACGTCAAGTATAACCTTATTTTCAGTCAGTTCTGATGGAAACGGATATTTATCCGTGATGCTGTAAGCTTGTAGATCGGCTGTTTTTGGCCAATGTTTTACTAGAGATGCTAGGGTTCAAGTGTTTAATGTACAAAACAAAAGACTCATTCCTTCGAGTGGATATGGCCAGAGTTTCACCATATTTAGTGGACAAAGTACTGCCTCGCCTTTTGCTAGTGAATCCTATCCACCCTCACTGTCTGGAAGTCCTCCATGGTGGTGTTTGTATCAGGTCTCTAACCCCCTGCAGCCATGTCTCCCTGTATCACACAAGACTGCTTTCACCATATAGATATTCCCCTTTTCTTCATTTGTCACGTCACCCCAATCTGCTTCCCCAATGCTGTCTCATTTCCTCCGGTAAAGTGGGCCAGCCATTGTCGGCTAAGCCACGTGGTTCTCAACCTGTGGGTCGGGACCCAAAGGGGGGTCGCCAAATTATTTTGGTGGGCCCCCAGATGATTAGCTTAATGTGCAACTATAGTTTTCTCACTCAACAACAGTAAACAAACCAACATAAGGTTTAAGTGTATAGAGGGTATCTGCACATTTCTAAAGGGTAAATTTAAGGACTTTTTAATACCTCTAAAATCACAAATTAAACATTGGCCAAAATGTCAAATATTAGAGGCTGAAATTGTTGCGAGGCGTTGTGAGCATGTAGATCTGCTATTTTCACAATACAATCGTGTTATACAAAATGTATTGCCTCAACTCTTAGAGCTCTTCAGGGTGGGGGGTCCCCAGTTAAAATATGATTATTTTGGGGGTCACGGCCAGAAAAGGTTGAGAACCACTGGGCTATAAGCCAACACAATCAGATGTTCTTGTAAACAACAGTGGTCACAGAGCGTAATTCCACCATGGATAAAAAACAGTCCCCATGAGAATAAAACTGTGTAAAAGTAAATTAGAATGTTTAGTGTCCGTCGTTAAAAATAAACAACCAGGCCACTATAACCAGGGACGCACTGGGCCCCTGATTCAGCCAGGGAAAAGGAGTTGGAGAGGCCTTCATTGCGCGTGGGCATCGGCCGCGCCCCAGATTTTTTCACCTTCCGGACGTGCCGGGAGGCCCCAAATACTAACTACCCCGATAATACTAACTAACGTACTGTGATTTTAGGTCTCATTGTTTTTCTGGTATAAAGTGAGTCTAATGATGTTGTACCATCCAGGAGTAGTCAAAGAAGCTAGGGAGTAGTGGGCCGGTATTCAGATGCCAGTGGGACCAATGTGATGGCTCTGTGGGCTGCTGCTTCTCAGCGCCATAGAGAGAGATCTCCCTCTATAGCTGCTGCTACTCAAAGATTGACCATTTCAGATCATGGGAGACAAGCCAGTGGGCCAATTACATGAGTTGTATTTACTTTGTGGGCCAGCCATTTTTTTAAAGGCCGGCCTGGACCGGCCTGGAATGGAGCGGCCTTTCGGGAGTTGTCCCGCTTTTCCCAATGGCCAGCACGTCCCTGACTATAACTATACTAACCAAGAAAACTCTGTGCTGCTGCCACAGGCTGCCAGCTCTACTGGCGCCCTAAATCTACAGTAGCAATTTGATCATCACTTTAATTGAATAAATAGATTAACATTATTGTCAACCAGGAACTGCCCTGGCAAACCAAATGTTAATCCAGCTGGGATTCTTCGACAGTGGTGGAGGGAGTTGGCTGAGAACATGGCAGGTGCTGCTGGCACTCGGTACACAGTGAAAATAACAGATCTACGAGCTCACAACGCGTCGCTTGTTGTGAGCTTGTAGATCGGCTATTTTCACAACTTCTTTAACATTTGTTTTTTATTAATGGAATCTATTTTTTTTTTATGTATTCATCAAATTATTTTTGGAAAAATCCTTGAGTTTGTTGTTAGTTCATGAAGGTTTTTTGCTTTTAAAATAAATGATAAATAAAAAGAACATGTACGAAACAAAAAATTAAGGGATATTTACTCGCGACCACAATTGGTCCGGAATTACTGTTTGGGAAACAGTGCTCTAGTCTAGATCACATCATCCGCAGCATGTTTGGCGTGCATATTGTATCACCCTCACAGCCCCTTTAACGCCTCACCCAGGGAAAATAAAGGCTGGTAATGTGATGAATATAAATGGTATGCTGTGAATATTAACGTGTTAGAAAATAAAAGCTGAGGTGAACATGAGTCTATGAAAGCTGATAATAATATAGTAATAATGTTGCTTAGGAGTGTTAATCATGCTGATGATTCCAGGGAGATGGGTTTTAATTACACCCCCCCCCCCCCCCCCCCTCCCCCATTAATAAGCTTACACATGCCATGTCCTTGTTTGAGTTCTAATTAAGTAGCGTGGTGCAGTGGAGTGGACAATCTGGAACACTTGATGCTGTCGGGTGTGCCTTGGCTTGGGCTCCGTGGGTGATTCGGATCATGGATCATGGCAGAAGGATGGTCTTGTAGTGATTTGAGGCACAGATGTCTTGCTTGCTTGCTTCCATGCGGTGGATGGACTTCCCTCCTTTGGTCAAGACAAGACTACAGACTCCAGGCACGTGCACACATAGACATCAAAGGGGGCTTGAGCCCCTGCCCTTTTATCTGTCTGTAAAAAGTGCCCTCTCCAGAACTTGAATGCAGTTTTTTTTTTACTATGGTGAAAGAAATGCAAATTTCCATGCCATACCTGAAGGCAGCATTCAAGAGAATTCCCTTGTCCAAACTCTCCTGAACTTGAATGCAGCATCTTATGTTGAAAGAATTGCCCTCTCTGTGTAGAAATCCATGCCGTTAAGCCACATCTCCAGTATTGACTTGATAATGCTTACGGTAGTTCAATGTGGTATCACGCACCGAAGACGACCTCCAAGCTCAGAGGTCTGCTATTTTCGATATTTCCACCAAAAGGCCCTTTTATTAGTAATTTCAGTCCCTGCCTCTCTAATATTCTCTGCACGTCCCTGAGAGACTCACTCGACTACGACCACAGTCTGAAACCTCACCGCTTCAGACTTCACGTGATCATCACCTAAGTTGTCGACGTGGCATATCTTTGTTCACTTAGTGCTTTTATCCCATGGCAACTTGCCTTGTTTTTGTTTGACAAACATTCATGGCACTTACGCCGACCTTGCACTTTTGTAAGTCACTCTGGATAGCTGTCGTGAAATGACAGAAATCGTAACAGTTCCCTGCAGCGTTTGGCGCTGCAACTTCTACGGTGTACTTCATTAGCCACATGCCCTACTGTGTCCATGTCCTACTGTGAACATCTTCGGCCACATACATGGGACGTGCAGAGAATGTTATAGAGGCAGGGACTGAAATTTCTAAAAGGGCCTTTTGGTGAAAATATCTAAAATAGCAGACCTCCGAGCTCACAGTGCGTCGCACTGCGACGCGTTGTGAGCTTGGAGGTTCAGGAGAGTTCGGACAAGGCAATTCTCTTGAATGCTGCCTTCAGGTATGACATGGAAAGAGGGCATTTGCATTTCTTTCACCATAGTGAAAACTGCATGCATGGTCTGGTGAGGGCACATGCATGGTCTGGAGAGGGCAAATGCATGGTCTGGAGAGGGCAAATGCATGGTCTGGAGAGGTCCATCTTCGGCCACATGTCCTACTGAAGTGTCCTTGTACAAAGTTGGGTCATCAAATCGTCTACTCAGGCTTCTGGAAGAACCCCGGGCAGTTTTGAAGATGCCTGATTGAGTATTTAGATATTTGATATTAATTTAATCAAATGTGTCCCCTTCCCATAAAAAACCATTGTAACCTCAAACTGCCTTTTAACCAAAATACCCTTCCTTGGTTCTGGTGACTCATACTGTGCTCCTAATACATGTTGGGGGCCGTGTTTTTTCTATTTCTTTCTTCATATATTTTTGTATTTTTTCTTTTTTTCATTTTCAAGAAAAGAAAAAGGAATTAAAAAAACACGACCCCCGATCACGTATTAGGAGGACAGTACGCGTCACCAGAACCAAGGACAGGTGTTTGTGATGAGGCACATGCACACATAGACATCGAACAACCTAAAATGTGTCTGGGCCCTCTGGGGTGTTCACCAAAGCCTGATTAGACAATGAAATGACCCAGTCTTTTTTTTTTTTTTTTTTGTCTTTAAATGGAAATATACAGCACTATCATTCTCATGTTCAATATACTTTTTTCAGCCACTAAAGGAGACAGATCCAGACCAGTATTCTAGTTGTTTATGTGATTAGTTGTGGCTGTGGCCACATTGGCACCTCACATTATCCTCCCCTTGCTATATTGTCCTTGGGCTGAATGAGAAAATGACCAAGCACACCTTCTCCATTCACTGTGTGTGCAAGAGTGCTTGGAACAGAGCTGATTGATGATCCAATTTTACGACGGCAGCCCAAGTTTGAGCATCTCATGAGTCAAGATGTGGGCTGGGTGGCAGGGGTGTCGCACCAAATTCTGGGCCCTGGGTACAAGGATTCACTGCGGGCCCCCCATGAATGTTCTTCATAGGGGGAGGGGGTTTAACCCATTTAGACTGGGAACACATTATTACGTGTTATTTTGTGCTTTAATTATTGAAAAAACGGCAGATCTACAAGCTCACAGCGTGGCACCGAGTGCTGCGCTGCGAGCTTGTAGATCTGCTATTTTTTAAAAATCGTGATCCTTCTAAGGTTTTTTGAAAAACCTATGTTTCTATATGTCAGTGGTGCTCAAACCTATTCATGTCAAGGAACCCCAAAATGATATGTATTTGGCCACGGACCCCCATCTCAAAATATTTAGTTCCAGGGACCCCCCAGAAGCAAAATTTGAGTTACAAATGTTCGCACACATTTTCACGACTTTTCAAAAATAGCAGATCTACAAGCTCGCAGCGTGCCGCGCTGTGAGCTTGTAAATCTGCTATTTTTCAATAGCTAAAGTATAAAATAATTAAGGCCCCTCCACCTTGGGCCCTAGTAACTCAGTCCCCCTTGTGACGCCCCTGGCTGGGTGTGCATGAATGCCGCATTGAGTGATTTGATAAAATTCCTGTCCTGAATAAAAAGAAGCCGTTGGGGCGTCCGCCTCGTGTTCCTGCTTATACCTCTTTATTGAATTCAGATTAGAACGACGAATGAATGCTCCCTCTCACCTGCGGTGCAAAACATTCACTCCAGACCTTATCACCATGGAGTAGAGAACAGGGATGGGACGATATGAAAATGTCATATGTCGATTATTGTGACAAAAGAAATCGTGATTTACGATATTATCGCGATAATCAAAATCCATTATCCTGAGGAGGAACATTTGCCCAAAAAATAGCAGATCGTTGCGGCGCGTAGTGAGCTTGTAGACCGGCTATTTTTTGGCAAAGACATTTGATAGAGAGTGACAAAAAGACTGTATCAAGTACGTATAAGTACCTTTTACCAATTATAGAGGGTTTAAGTGGTACCGGATATGCAGCTCGGCAAATAAAAGGTGAATTGATCCCAGTGCATGACGGAGGACGATATCGCGATAAAATAAATCTCCACGATACGATTATCGTCAGTGTTTTTTATCACGATAAACTATAATATCGCTTATCGTGCCATCCCTAGATGGAGTCGAGAACAGCAAGTTAATCACTGTCTCTATCTTGCTGTTTCAACATCTGCCTGTCTCTACGAGTCCCTCCCTCTTTCTCTCTCTCTCTCTCTCTCTCTCTCTCTCTCTCTCTCTCTCTCTCTCTCCCTGTCTCTTTCTCTCTCTATCTCTCTCTCTCTCTTGGTCTCCTGACATTGCCACAAGGAATGCTTATTAGCACAAAGAATTTTAACAGGGCTGCATAAAAAGCGTGTTCTTCCCATCCACAACCACAACAGCTCATCGTCTTGTTTTAGCCCTTGACGTCGTCGACAGCATTTTCACACCACGGCAAAGAAAGTAGTGTTCGAGATAGCAGCAGTTCAGGCAGTGGCGTCAGTTCAGAAAAAGGTAAGGTATGGCAACATGACTGGTGTCTACACCAGTCATGTTGCCATACCTTAGCAACAGGCATGATACATTCATTTTAAGAACTACATTCTACCCCCCCCCCCCCCCTCAAGTGCAGCTAAACTTGGCATAATATAGTTACATTCCACAATTAACAATAATCAATTGCACCTGTGCAGCTGACCTGCGGAACCTGGGAATATACTATTCTGTCGAGATGGGGAGAATATAATTATAATACCTTGTTAAATTTTGCATTTGTAGTTATTTTAATGTAATTTAACAACATAACCAGCACAGATATAATAAAGAGACATTCATGGATTTATATTGTAAAGTAACTTGTATTCTCCCCCCCCTGGACCCGTCCCAGGGTATGGCAGCTGCATACCCCTGCCATACCCAATTGACGCCCCTGAGTTCAGGGCATGTTTCGTCTCATCCCCTCTGCTTCTAATCTCATTTCTGTCTTTAGGGGAACAATAAAGCACTCCGCCGTGAGTTACATCATACGGGGCGATGTGACATGAGGACGACAGTGTTGCTCAAACACAGCTGGTGAAAGGCTTCATTGTACCTCATCGCCGCCTGAAATGTATACAGTACATCATGCTGTCGCCATAGGCCCTGATGAGTCATGTGGTAAGATCTTTGCGGGCACGTGCGCACATAGACATCAAAGGGGGCTTGAGCCCCTGCCCCTCTATCCGTCTGTAAAAAAGTGCCCTCTCCGGACCGTGAATGCAGTTTTTACTATGGTGAAAGAAATGCAAATGCCCTCTTTCCATGCCATACCTGAAGGCAGCATTCAAGGGAATTGCCTTGTCCAAACTCTCCTGAACTTGAATGCAGCGTCTTGTGTTGAAAGAATTGCCCTCTCTTTGTAGAAATCCATGCTGTACACCACATCTCCAGTATTGACTTGATTATGCTTGGTTCAGTGTGGTATCAACCACCGAAAATAGCCGAAAATAGCCGACCTCCAAGCTCAGGTCTGCTATTTTCGATATTTTCACCAAAAGGCCCTTTTCGAAATTTCAGCCCCTGCCTCTCTAACATTCTCTGCATGTCCCTGGATCTTTTGGAATCTGAGAGAAAGAGAGAGAGAGAGAGAGAGAGAGAGAGAGAGAGAGAGAGAGAGAGGGAGAGAGGGAGAGAGGGAGAGAGGTTCTTCAAGGCAATCTCTGCACGATAAGTACTTCATAAGTACGTGTAAAAGTCCGCAAAGAGTAGGTTCTTTTGGCCATACTACTGTACATAATACACTGTACAGGAAATATAGTCCAATTATTTCAAACTAGGAACAAAACAACAAAAATCCTTCCACGTATTTTTAAATGATAACCTTTCCCATTGAACGGGGTGGCGTGAGGTTCAGGGTGCCTGGCACCACCTATGTTTTATTTCCTGATAGCGAGGTTTGCGTAGGGTCATAACTAACAGCACAGCACTCTTCACACAAGGCCAAGGTCAGCCCAGTAATAGAGTAAACAACGCAGCCAAACCAGGAAGTTGGGCCACCGCCAACAATCTTTCGAACCAAGTTGGGAATGCTTGTGATAAACTTTATCTGTACAGTCTCTTTTATACAGAGAATGCCGTTTTACAAGCAGGGCCAGACCAGACGCAAAACGAACAAGACTAGGGAGTTCATATAAATGGACATGTTTCTTTAAAAGTGTCTCAATCTATGCAGTGTATTATGCATCTATTAATAGTAACACGAGCCACAAATCGACAAGATAACCTTTATGTGAGATATGTGCAATTAAACAAAAAACTGTCATGAAATAGATATCGCTGGCATTAAACTGCAGCACTATCTCTTGATAGTAATATCATACCATGAGTTTTTGAGGATTATTATTATTGCCATGTAGTGACCAAAGGAAAAAATGCAAAATTCTGTCAAACACATACAAGAACTGACAAACACATACCCACACATACATTAAAAAAAAGCAATCACACTTGCGATGCACATGCATGAGTATAGAGACACACACACACACACACACACACACACACACACACACACACACACACACACACACACACACACACACACACACACACACACACTACTCACACTCACACACATACTGTACACTGTACACATGTGCGTGCAAGCACGTACACACAAAAAAGTATTAAAATGTGCACAATGCACAACAATAAACCACAACAAACGACCTGCATCCCACAAGTCACTAGTATGCACACTCATGCATGCACGCACGCAGGCGCGCGCACACACACACACACACACACACACACACACACACACACACACACACACACACACACACACACACACACACACACACACACACACACACACACACACACACACACACACACACACACACACACACACACACGCATACACCCACCAACACACACATCACAGAGGTTTTAAAGGCAGGCACAGTGGAAGATTTTCCTCTCATTAGTGTAAACGATCATGGCAGCCTGTTCCATATGGATTGAAGTTTTTACAGGGAACTCGAGAACAGGACAGCCGGAGGGGGGGGGAGTTGGGCTGGAATATACAGTACAGTAATATTGATGTGCTGTTACATTTTCCATCAGCTGGCTCTAGAAATTGGATAGTGAAAAAATATTATGTGGCCACACCCACCAGTGCATTAAGTATTTCTGGTTGTCATGGTGGGTGGTGCCCCAGCTGAAGTTAGCCACACCCACAGTTTTGGGTGAATGGTAAAAGGGGAGGGGATGATGTTATATGATTTTGGATCGGCACTTTCGACCCACAAGGTGTCAGCCTCCAGGGAAGAAACCCCAAATACAAAGGGAATACAATTGCTCATAACAACCACACCAGGGGGTCTAATGAAGTACTGTCAACCTCCTAGACAAATGAAAACCACAAAAAGTACAAAACTATGGCACCGCCTCTTTAAACACGCAGAACCAAACACGACAGGCTGGCAGCCTAAATCAAGCCCAAATATACATTCCTACGTTCCAATCTGGATAGGCCAGCCCATCAGCCCTAGATTTGGGCTGGAGGCTAATAACGGAATGGCTTCCGTGTGCCGTCAGTACTTGAAAGTACGGCGTTGGCTGGGCAGTTACCGAAAAAAATATCGTCGTTGTCGCGTGGAAACCTTGTATGTCCAAAAGTGTTTGTTTTGTATTTAAACTAGTGAAAACAGCCAATCTACAAGCACACAACGCCTCGCACCGCGAGGCGTTGTGTGCTTGTAGATCAGCTATTTTCACTACAGTAGCTTTGTGCAATAGTCTTGTGTGATGAACCAGGGCTTACGGAAAAACGTACAAATTTGAAACTCGGAGATACAAGGTTTCTCCCGACAGTGACGATATATGGAGATCCATGTATTGCTTTATTGTGTGGAGTTTGCATGATCTCCCCGTGTCTCCTAGACCTAGGGTATATATACCCTCACAAAAACAACAGTAATCCTGGTCTCTATAGGCTATCACAACTGACATTTAGAACCGATAACTGACTTAATCTTGCTCACTGAATAACCAAGAACTTAAGAAGCAGTTATTTGGGCAAAACCTTAGGTCGAGGTCGGGGGACATACAGTAGGGACAAACACCCTGTCGGTGACGTGCCATAAAAAATTGTATAAAAAAATGTATATGTATTCAAGTATCGTGGCATCGTCTGTCTGTCTGTTGTATGTCCCCAAATCCATTATTGGGCAACAGTGACGTAATATCGATGATATCACAACGTTATGTCATTCATAAACAGAACACCTGGAGTTACCAACTATCTACAGATTGCACAGTGAAGCCACCACACGATACCAGTAAGACTCCCTAAATCGGGAGATAAGCGACCGTCAGGTCGCATACACAAACTTTTTAGGGCAAAAGTTGAATGGTTAGGGAGCCCGCCTGGGGAACCAGAGCCCCTGGTTGTCCCAGGTTCGATTCCAGGCCAGGGTAGCAATGTTGATGTGTGTCCCTGAGCAAGACTCTTAACCCCTGATTGCTCACGTGCTCCTTGTTGGCAGCGAATCAGCTGGGTTGGGCTGAAAATACTGAATTTCCCTTGCGGGAGGAAATAGGTGTCTATTATTACCTCACCTGCAGTACATACTGTACATACAATATACCACATCACACATCTCTCTTGCTCTGTCTCACACACACACGCACGCACGCAGGCACGCGCACACACACACCGAACTGAATGTGCATGCACGTATACATTACACAGCATGCCTGCACACATAGAGTACAAATGCAAATCATGAATCTCGTCACCGTCTCCAGTGACGATATTCCAAGTTTCAAATGTCAACGTTTTTTTGCGAAGTAAAGCCCTGCTTCATCAGACAAGGCTGTCGCACAAAAGTAGTGAAAACAGCAGATCTACAAGCACACAACGCCTCGCACTTGTAGATCTGCTATTCTCACTAGTTTAGATCATTTTTAAAACGATAAATACAAAACGGTTTTGGACATAAAAGGTTTCCACCCGACAACGACGATATGCATGTGCACACCCATACAGTACACATGTAGACTAACCACAGATGCAGGCATACACTCATATACCGGTACGCACAAGCTGTAACACACTTGCAGACACACCTGCACACACACACACACGCACACGCACACGCACACACACACAGTATACATGCTTATGCATGCTCAAGAAAAAGCGTGCACACACACAGTGAACCACATTCCAGAGCCCAGGCACAGCTGGGGAGGAGCACAGTAAGATCCTCAACGTCGCCAAGTGTTCCCACTAAATCACAATGTTCTGATGTGAGGAGATGAATAATGTTCCCCTCATCTGTGTTGCAACGTTGTCAGGTCGCAATTACTATGAAGAACTCTCCGTCCGTCAGTCAGTCCCTCCGTCATTCCGTCACGTCACGTCACACTTTTCCCCCTAGACTTATCTCTGGCACCGTTGGCCCTATTGATGCCAAACTTTGCACACACACTCCTTGGATAGCAAATCACAACCTCACAACCCTTGATTTCACACATGGCCCTCTTCTAGCGCCACCATCAGGCCGATTTTTGCAAAACACATTTTTGGAACACTGCTCCTACAGATTTTAAACTAGCGACAGGAACCATAAAGTACTTATGACAATGTTTATTAAGGTAAGAAAATCAAATGTAAAAGTTTGGGGGAATAGAATGGAATCCTATGGAGAACATGTTGCTCTCTGGTACCAGAACAGCGCAACTAGCGACCATCGGCCAAACATAGGAACTTTTAGTTCCGTGTTTGCTTCATTTTAAATCCTGACGTTTTGATGTTTATGCTTTTGAAACTGATATTATCCTAGATAAAGTACTATGTTCTATCCGTCTTTCTTTCAATGTTATATGAGATACTTAAAGTGTGGTTCCTGTGGAAATAAGCCTCGGCTTTCTAGGATCTCCTTTTAGTTGACCTTGTACCAGTGATTTGTACTGTCATGAAACTGTACTTTTTTCTATTGCAAACTTCTAATAAATTCTTCAATCAATCAATCAAATGACGCCTGCCCCCCTGAGCTGGACACCTGTGTCCTTCCTCTGTCTCTCTGCTCACAGTTTCCCGTCTCCCTTCTACCCTATCTAAAATAGATGCAACCCCCCCCCCCCTCCCTCCCAGTGGCGTCAGTTCAGAAAAAGCTATGGTATGGCAACATGACTGGTGTTTTTCGCGCGCGTGCAAGACACCAGTCATGTTGCCATACCTTAGCAACAGGCATGATACATTTATTTTAAGAAGTACATTTTATTTTTTTCCTCAGTTTCTATGTTTTTTTGAGTAGCCTGGAACAGTTAGTGCCACTAACAACAATGCATTGCACCTGTGCAGCAGACCTGCGAAACCTGGGAATATACCATTCTGTCAAGATGGGGAGAATACAAGTGTGGAGAATACTTGTTAAATTTTGCATTTGTAGTTATTTTACTGTAATTTAACAACATAATAACCAGCACAGATAGACAAAGAGACATTCATGGATTTATATCTAAAAGTAACTTTTATTTCCCCCCCTGGTCCCAGGGTATGGCAGCTGCATACCCCTAAAAGGTACTAGGGTTGACTTCAATGAAACCCTCCAGGTCCTGTCTGGTGATGGCTTTTACACCTATAAATGAAGAAAGGAACTCTCGAACATCTAAGCTTATTGGGCTCTATGAGACTGAATGAACTATATCGCAAAAAAGACACTAGTAGTAGCCTTTATAAACCTTTAAATGGATTTTCATGGATTTATTGTTTTTGAGATGTATCTAATATGAGTGTTCTCTAAGTATGCTATGATTTGCTATTCCATTAATATGTATTTCAACGAGACTTTGAATTGGTTTTTCGTTCTATAGGCTTGTTTCTTTCCCTTTGTCTTTGAAGTGTAGCGTGCATGACAACTTTTAAAGAGAGGGGGGGACGTAAATTAAATGGAATTGCCTTCAAGATGATAGACTAGCCTTCTATTTATCTGCTCTTGACTTTAGGCTTTTATAATTATTATGTAGAATGAATTCTTCTTGTTTTCCCCAGCAGCAGTACACAAACTTTCTTGTCTTTTTACATTTTTACTTAATTTCCAGCAAAGTTCCGATACCTCTTTTCTTTTTAAGGACTCAGTCAAATTTGCCTCAGTGGTGGATATAGAACTGTAGTAATTAAATTAGTGTGTTTCTTGAAGTGGACCCCTATAGATTTCACAAAGAACTCTTATAGTATATGAACTGGTATCTAATTCTATGAAATGTGTGTATAATTAATTAATTTTGAGCTGTATGAATTTGCATTATTATGACTGCACTTGTGGTATAAGTTGGTCTGAAGTTATGCACCTACACAGACATGGGAAGTTGTCTTTCTTGTGGACAATATAAAATGTGACACTTCCGGTGACTGCTTTAGACACAACGCTGATGAAGGCTTGACGCCGAAACGTTCGCTGTATGTTTGCTCTGTGGCGTGCCATGCCAACTTAAACACTTTAATAAAAGTGCCTTAAACGACATGTCCGTGAGTGCTGGTATTCTCTTTTAGAGATGCTCTTTTTCAAAGCTGCATACCCCTGCCATACCCAATTGACGCCCCTGCTCCCTCCCCATCCACACATAGAAAGTATTTCCTCTTCCCGTTTCAATTCCTTTCCACCGTGTTGGGCGCTGGTCGGTTTGCATTGTGTTGAACTCTGCTAAGCCATAATGAGAGAACACCAATGTTCCGTCCCTGCATTGGAACAATACTCCTCTGTCTGAGACATGCATTCATGTTGAACAGTCAGCCACAATGACAGGAGACACCGAGATAGAGAGAGAGAAATAGAGATGATGTAGCGATAAGTAGATTGGGAGAGACAGGATGAGATATGTAACAAACAAACAGACAGACAGACAGACAGACAGACAGACAGACAGACAGACAGACAGACAGACAGACAGACAGACAGACAGATATGGTACATAGATATACAGTCAGACAGACAGACCCTGCAGGCTTATATACTGTAGTAGACAGCCAAGCAGACAGACAGACAGACAGACAGACAGACAGACAGACAGACAGACAGACATATCGTCGTTGTCGGGTGGAAACCTTGTATGCCCAAAACTCTTCGTTTTGCATTTATCATTTTAAAATTAAAATCGAACCTCTGTTCGAAGTGGAGCTGTGTGTGTGTGTGTGTGTGTGTGTGTGTGTGTGTGTGTGTGTGTGTGTGTGTGTGTGTGTGTATTGCAGTTGAAAACAGCGCCCCTCCCTTAACATGTGTGGTCATAAAAGGTACTACACCACATTCTTGAGGCTACATACAGACCCACCCACCCACAAACATACCTACACACACGGCCACGTATAGGGTAGCTTGTGTTCCACACAGCTCCAAAAATGATTTAAATGAGTGAAAACAGCCGATCTACAAGCACACAACGCCTCGCACCGTGAGGCGTTGTGTGCTTGTAGATCAGCTGTTTTCACTACCTTTGCGAGACGGCCTTGTGTGATGAAGCAGGGCTTTACTTTGCCAAAAACAAATGTACAAATTTGAAACTTGGAGATACGAGGTTTCTGCCCGACAGTGACAATATACTGCAGACAGACATATACTGCAGACAGACATATACTACAGACAGACATATACAGTATACTGCAGACAGACATATATACTGCAGACAGACGTAAACAGACTGACAGACAGACAGGCAGACAGACAGACAAGCAGACAGACAGGCGGGTGGGCGGACGGACGGACGGACGGACGGACGGACGGACGGACGGACGGACGGACGGACGGACGGACAGACAGACAGACAGACTGTATACTGCAGGCAGACACAGACAGACAGGCAGACAGACGGGCAGGCAGGCAGGCAGGCAGACAGACAGACAGGCAGGCAGACAGGCAGACAGACAGGCAGGCAGGCGGGCAGACAGACGGGCAGGCAGGCAGGCAGGCTGACAGACAGACAGACAGACAGACAGACAGACAGACAGACAGACAGACAGACAGACAGACAGGCAGGCAGGCAGGCAGGCAGGCAGGCAGGCAAGGAGACATTTAGGGGAAGCAATAGAAAGCGAAACCCAAACGGAGAGAACGACTACACGTGATTTCAGCCACGTATCTATCTCTCCCGCACGTCTGTTGCTATGGCGACAGTGTGGTCGACGGCCACCTTGTCACGCAGAGGGGACAGCACAGCGCTAATATAAATAAATATATCTGTATAACGTCACTGTCGGGCAGAAGCCTCGTATCTCCAAGTTTCAAATGTGTATGTTTTTTTCATAAAGTAAAGCCCTGCTTCATCATACAAGGCTGTCGCATAAGACTAGTGAAAATAGCCGATCTACAAGCACACAACGCCTCGCACTGCGAGGCGTTGTGGCGTTGAGGCGTTGTGTGCTTGTAGATCGGCTATTTTCACCCTTTTAAATCAATTTCTGAATGATAAATACGAAACGAACGCTTTTGGACTTAGAGCGTTTCCACTCGATAACGACGATGAAGTACATATCAAAGACTCAGCCCAGCAGAAGGCCCGCTGCCTTATACAACGACCGCTGCCTTTTCGGTCTCAAACCATGGCACACACAATCCTTTAGGGATGATCCACTTTAAACTTTAACGTCTTAATTTGGGAGAATAAAGGCCATTTTTGTCCGTCTTTTCTATTTGCGACGGTCTGCGTGTCATTCATCTAGTTGTGCGTGGGTGTAATTGCTATCTTCTAAGGCTTGGACTCTAAGCTTACGAAATTGTGCAGAACTACCCTATATTCTGGGAACACAAGTATATCGCAACTAAAACACAGAACCTGCGATATGTACCACAACAAAGTGAACGCTGACATACAGTCAGAGGAAGTGAAGTCTTCTGTTCTTTTTTTTGGGGCCGCAGAGAAGGCAAACACAAAAGGCCTCATTCATCTGTGTAGGAGGGGGGCAGCAGAACAGAGCGCAGGGCGGCCATGCTGGGACATTGAGCCTGATTCTGTGAACGGAGGAAGTATAAATGTAAAACACTTGGCTATAGAGAGGCAGCTGCCCAGTCCTCCAAACGTAGTAAAAAAGAAAAGGCCCACAAAACGTTTTGGCAGTGTGAGTTCTGGTCTTTTTTCTTTTGCCTTCTCTCTCAATGTTATTGATAAAAATCAAACCTCGGTTCGAAGTGAAGCGGTGAAATTGTATTCTATGTGTTCTAGAGCTATACATTCTGTGTTCTAGATCTATACTTTATCTATACTTTACTTCTATGTGCTTTAGTTCTATATTTTTATGAATTCTGAATAAATTAATGATTTTGTCTGGAGAGCTAAATTGTCATGTGAAGCTGGACCAATCCTCAATTCTGCATGCACGGGACATGTAAGGGACACACAAAGCCACTCCTTGGAAGCAACTTTCACCACGTAAAAAAAAACACACACAAATATGATGTTTATAGGCACTTCTGAATAGCACGTGAAACCAAGTCGTCAGGTGAGGTGGTCAAGCTGTCCATGAATAATGGAAGTATGTTCCTCTCCATGCTGACTGAAGCGAAGGGTCCAATATATAATATAATATATTTGTATTAATTCTGAGTGGATGAATGGTTTTATCTGGAGGGTCAAATTGTCATGTGAAGCTTGACCAATCCTCACATCGGGACGCACGAGACGGACAAAGCCACTTCTTGGGAGCGGTTTTCACCGCTTCAAAAGAAATCCGGAAAATATGAACTCTGTACTTGTCAAGGCTTTCTGTTCCGTCTCAAACAATGACAACTGCTTTCAACTTTTACTTTTATTTGGCTTACTATTTCGCTCCCATCGCATCACCATGGTGGTGGTAGAATGGGTGCTGTAATTATGTTATAATAACACATTAAAAGTGTTGTAATCATCATAGTATATACTAAGCATTCATTCATTGTAGACTTTTAAGCACATGTTCTGGTATTCCCTGGTTGAGTTAAACCAGTGTGTGTGTGTGTGTGTGTGTGTGTGTGTGTGCGTGCGTGTGTGTGTCCTTGGGTGTTCTGACAGCCAAGGTTACCCATGTTTCAACAAGCCCAGGCCCAAGGATTTCAACTTGGCCACCATAAAAAGCTTTCTTCGTCTTTTTAAAGCATTTTACTTTGGTGAATTGAGCTGATGCAGTAAGTAAACTTTCAGTCCATTTACATAGCCTACCTTATTATAAGTTTATGACAAACGTTTTCATAAAAAGAAAATCTCAAGAATTCTCTTCGCTTTGGCATTTGTGCTGTTCTTTTCCAATATCACTTTTTTCCATTCAATTTCCAATTGTTGGTTCCAATCACGATGCACACAGTACAATCCTTAGTGTGTGTGTGTGTGTGTGCGTGCGTGCGTGCGTGCGCGCGCGTGCATTTGTGTGTGCGTGCGTGTGTGCAAGAGCGAGAGAGAGAGAAAGAGAAAGAGAGAGAGAGAGCGTGTGGTGAGTTGAGTTGATAATCCAGGTCAATATTCAATCAAGATACTGAGACCTGATGTAATTATATCTCTTCAATCAGTGTTATGGGAGCAGAGGGTGAGGTGTGCATGTGACTGTTCCGTATGTTCCACTGCAGTGTGCGTGTGTGTGTGTGTGTGTGTGTGTGTGTGTGTGTGTACGTGTGTGTGTGCGTGCGTGCGTGCGTGCGTGCGTGCGTGCGTGCGTGCGTGCGTGCGTGCGTGCGTGTGCGTGTGCGTGTGTGTGTGTGTGTGCGTGTGTGTGTACATGTGTGTGTACGTGTGGGTGTGCACGTGCGTGCGAGCGCGTGCATGTGTGTGTGTAAAGTGTTTGAAAACCTTATTTGCTCTTTATAAACCATGCGTGTACTGTACATTGCAAGTTGCAGTGCAGATGTAGGGCTCTGACCGTGTCTATACTGTGCCTCTATTTATGTCTGTTTAGGCCAGTGGTTCCCAACATTTTCAGGTCGAGACCCAAAAGAGAGATGGCTCTGTTTTTTTTTTGTTTTTTTTTAAGATTTGTTTTGGGGCTTTTTTATGCCTTTATTTGATAGGATAGTGGACTGACAGGAAATGGGGAGAGAGATGGGGAATGACATGCGGCAAAGGTCGTCCGGATCGGGAATCGAACCGGCGACGCCAGCAGGCATCATAGCCTAGTATGTGGTGTGCGCCTTGACCACTAGGCCAGCGGGCGCCCCAGATGATGGCTCTGTTTTGATTGTCTCAAGTACTGTACTAGCTCTAGTAAAGGCCTGTCCGTACTATCTCCGACTACCAGACTTTTCGTCGGAAAGGTCCGGCTTAGCTACAAAATGACGTCACTCGCATCTTCTGAAAAGCATTACCCCAAATTAGAGTACGTCAGAAATGTATATAAAAAAATATATATATACTGTATAAATATATGTTATTATTTACATAAAATCTTTTGAAATATAGATATATCTTTTAAATCAGGGGTCTTCAACGTTTTCAGGCCAAGGACCCTTTAGTTGAGAGAGAGATGAAGCAGGGACCCCCACAACCTGTTCATAGATTCCATGTTTCATGGTTTGACAGCACAATCATCAGTGTATTTTGGATTTGTGTCAATTTGTTTTCAGATATTTAACCTCTACACCAAACCTCTTTGCCGAAAATGGCCGATCTACAAGCTCACAACGCCTCGCAGCGCGAGGCGTTGTGAGCTTGTAGATCTGCCATTTTTGGCTACAGTTCTCAGAACATGGCACTAGGTTTCGAGTTGTTAATATAAAAAGGATTGGAAGATTTGGAGGACACCCTGTAGTAACTCTGAGGACCCCCTGTTGACCCCTGTTTTAAATATAGGAAAAGAACAGTGGTTTACTTTGTGCTCGTGACACCGTTCTTTGCAACTTTGTCGCATGGCAATAAAAATGTTGGGAGGAAACAAAACGTTTGTGTTTGCAGCGCGCAGCTAAAAGGCCTCTACCGAGTTCCTCTCTGCGAAACAATCCCCAGCAGGGCCCTACTTTTGTCTCTGCATGAGGAAGTCAAGGAGTTGATTGCTCTTCCTGTTTTTCAGGGGAGATTCTTTGGCCCAGATCACAATGTACTGTTCTCCTTTCTTGCTAAGTTTCCTCCGTGTAAATATCAAAGGTCGGCGCGCGTCGCTCTGAGGTCGGCTTTGTTTGAAAGGCAGAGGTGTGAGGATAGGGCACGGCGGCTGTAGCTTTTTGGACAACGCTGCTGCGGAAAGAATGTTCCAGTGTGGGCCGTACCAAACCGCAGCCAGGTAAACCAGAAGGGTTGAGATATTAGATTTTCAATCCGACTGTGGTGAGCGAGGCCCAGAGCCTCTGCATGCAGGACGAGCCTAATACCTCCCCCATGTTAAGGGGGATTTTCCTTTAAAGGCTATAGACCAGGGGTCTTCAACGTTTTCAGGCCAAGGACCCCTTAGTTGAGAGAGAGATGAAGCAGGGACCCCCACAACCTTTTTATAGATTCTATATAGTGTAATCGTTTGACAGCACAATCAGTATGTCTTCAGAAGGTACTTGATACCACACTAAACTAAGCATAAAAAAGGCAATACTGGAGATGTGGCGTAACGGCATGGATTTCTACACAGATAAGGCAATTATTTTTGCATTGATAATGCGTTCAAGTTCAGGACAGTTTGGACAAGGCAATTCTCTTGAACGCCGCCTTCAGGTATGGCATGGAAAGAGGGGCATTTGCATGTCTTTCACCGTAGTGAAACCTGCATTCATGGTCTGGAGAGGGCACTTTTTACAGACGGATAAAAGGGCAGGGGCTCAAGCCCCCTTTGATGTCTGTGTGCACGTGCCTGGTGTTGTGGTTGCGCAGAACACTGTAAATCCACAAGTGGGGACAGCCGGCGAGCGTCTTAATTATACGAAACGCTCGCAGGCCTAAGAAGGATGCCGACCGTTGCCGCGGTGAATAGAACCCCAGATGCCTCGGGAAGGCCGTCACTCTGGGTTTCGCGCCAGAGCGCCGTGGACACCCTCTGTCTTTTCACTTTCAGGCCGTCGAGGCCCCCCTTCCTTACAGAGAGGCTTTTGGTCAGGCGTGTGCCTGCGTTCCCTCGGCCCCCCTCCCGCTCCCCCCCACCCCTCCGTCGTGGGATTCGGCTGGACTCGTGCCCGGCTCGGCTCTGACTCAGCCTCCTTTGTCCGTCCGCACCCCCAAAGCCCCCCATCCTCTCCTGAACCCCCAACCACCTAGGGGTGTCGTACCAAATTCTGGGCCCTGGGTACAAGGATTCACTCACATTTTGTGCTTTAGCTATTGAAAAATAGCAGATCTACTATATAGATCTGCTATTTTTGAAAGATCGTGAAGATGTGTGCAAGTCTTTGAATATTTCAAATCCTTCTAAGGTTTTTTGAAAAAAAAAAACTATGTTTCTATGTTAGTGGTGCTCAAACTTTTTCATGCAAAGGACCCCCAAAATCATATAGGCCTATTTGGCCACAGACCCCCATCTCAAAATATTTAGTTCCAGGGATGCCCCAGAAGCAAAAAAATTGAGTTACACATGTCCGCTTAAAAAATACATATATTCAAAGTTTTTCAAGCATTTTCACAAGTTTTCAAAAATAGCAGATCTACAAGCTCACAACTGCGAGCTTGTAGATCTGCTATTTTTCAATAGCTAAAGTATAACATAATTAAGGCCCAGGGCTCCACCTTGGGCCCTAGTAACTCAGTCCCACCGCCCCCCCCCCCCCCCCCTACCCCCTCTTGTGACGCCCCTGCCAACCACCACCCCCTTCCTCACAATCACATGGCCATGCTCTGGCACCTGGCAGCGTGGGCCGTGCTCCAAAACGCTGCCCACACCACAACCCTTTTTTTGTTCCACTGTTCACTCCCGGCCCCGCCCCCCCCCCAAAAGGGACTCCACACTCCCAACGCCTCAGCGTAGGCACCGCGCCACGGCCGCCCATCCAGAGCCAGGAGGCCCCATGACGTCACCTCTTGAAGGGCCAATGAATGCATAACACAGCCTTATAACTCTGACAGTGTACGAATGGAAACGAATATTTGGTTCCATTTGTACACTGTCAGAGTTGCAGGCTTGTATGGGTCAATTTAGACCCAGCCTAAAGGGACCCCTTGAGTCCCTAGAATCTACTTTGAGAACTACTGGGGGTCTTCAACAGAGTTACTACAGGGGGTCCTAATATTCCAATCCTTTTTATATTAAAGGGGCTACACCATGATTTTTTTTCCAATTTGTATGTATTATTTTGGTGTCCCACCAGCTCAGTTCTATCCTCACAAAGTCCTATTTCTGACCATTGTGTCTTTCTCAGTTTACGGGCAGATCTATGTAAGCAGGTGTCAGAACGGGCTGTCTGAGAAAGGTCCCGATTGTGATGTCACAATCGGGACCTACTGCTACTGCTGTGCCGAGTGGGGGTTGGGGAGGGGTGGGCAGGCCTGAGAAGGAGGCAGGAGGAGATGGGAGAGGGTATTGGGGAGGGGTGGGCAGGCCTGCTGAGCAGGAGGTGGGGAGGAGTGTGGGGCCAAAACTGGCTCAATAGCGCAGTCCTCCCACTCAGGACAAGGTGGTACTGCAGCTGACAATGCTTTGAAAGCCAGGCAGAAATGACAGGGGCTCTGTATGCAGGAGTGGCAATTTAGCCCCAAACCTTTTGAAAAACGTTTTTGGGACACAAACAATGTTATATAAATTATTTTTAAATGCATGGTGTAGGACCTTTAAGAACTTGACCATAGCGTCCATATTCTGAGAACTGTAGCCACAAATAGCAGATGTACAAGCTCACATATCCCTGGGTTTTCTTGAGATCACCACGGCTCACTGGTGTATCGCACATTCAAATGGCTTACGTTAATATCTCATGGGATGGCCTGATGGTGAAACAGGCGCCATGGTTTCGTCATACGCTGAAACACAAATGTGTATTTTTGGAGTTCTTAGGTATCTGTTTGTGTATCATGGATGTTCTATTTTTGTTGTGATGTTTTGTATGTAAGCAAGGATTGTGTAATTTTTTATTTCTGCCTCTTGGCCAGGTCACACTCGAAAAAGAGATCATGTCTCAATGTGTTTTTATCTGGTTAAATAAACGTTAAATAAAAAATAATAATTCTGCCCTCAGTTTGCAATTAAGGTGTAGCAGCAGCAGGGACTAACGTACGGCTCAATGCAACACTTGACAACCCTCCGAGAGCGGTTTTCCCACACCTCGTCTCATCGGAGAAACGGGCACAAACGGTACTTAAACAAAGTCATTTGTCGTGGAACCGCTGCGAGCGGCGCGCAATAAACTGCGCCTCGGGGCCAGAAAGCCGCAGAGTTCAGCCTCGTGCTGCTTGCCGCTGCGAGACTCCCCTCGTTTTAATGTAAATGTTTGGACTGGCTCATGAGAAAGGGAGGGTTTTTGTATCTCCGGCGGTTACACAATTCAGCATTCCGAAGGAGTTCAGACTCCTCCGCGGGGAGGGGGGGGGAGTTACGGAGTGGGAGAGGGGGAATGTCAGACATCTGAGGACGACCCAGCAGCACCCGGCAGGGGTGTCACACCAAATTCTGGGCCCTGGGTACAAGGATTCACTGCGGGGCCCCCATGAATGTTCTTCATAGGGGGGAGGAGGTTTAACCCATTCAGAACTGGGAACGCATTATTACGCATTATTTTGTGCTTTAACTATTGAAAAATAGCAGATATACAAGCTCACAGCCGCGAGCTTGTAGATCTGCTATTTTTGAAAAATCGTGAAAATTTGTGCAGGTCTTTGAATATTTCAAAGGTTTTTTGAAAAATGTTTGTCAGCGGTGCTCAAACTTTTTCATGTGAAGGACCCCCAAAATGATATGTATTTGGCCACAGACCCCCATCTCCAAATATTTAGTTCCAGGGACCCCCCAGAAGCAAAATTCAATTTGCAAATGTTTGCTTAAAAAATACATATATAATACAATTTCACGACTTTTCAAAAATAGCAGATCTACAAGTTTGCAGCGTGGCACTCGGTGCCACGCTGTCAGCTTGTATATCTGCTATTTTTCAATAGTTAAAGTATAAAATAATTAAGGCCCCCTCCACCTTGGGCCCTAGTAACTCAGTCCCCACTCCCCCCCCCCCCCCCCCCCCCCCCCCCCTGTGATGCCCCTGGCACCAGGGCTGCGTTTGGGACAGGGAATCTGCTGGGGCCTGTTTCTAGCGTGAAGAAGAGAAGAGATGAAGGACAGGATAGCGAGGGATGGGGGGTAAAAAAAAGACAGATGTTTATCCTCCGAAGGGGTTTTAAAGACCTACCTGTCGGTGCAGGCAAGAGAAAGCATTCACATAGTAGTATGCGCAGAATGCGTGTGTAGAGATGCACGTCGACAAACACACTCGGACATGCACGGAGAGACATGTGCTCACATGCATGCAGAGGCGGGTGCTCGTGACCACGCACAAGCACATTCACAGATTACAATTTACAATTTAGCAGACGCTTTTAATCCAAAGAGACTTACAATAAGCAGGTAACACATCAATATAATAAGCAAGATTATATGTCAGTACATCAACAACAATATAACAATGCATAGGAATATCAATCTAGAAAAACAATAACATAATAGGTAGACCACGCACCTAATCAGTAAAAATAAAAAAAGTTTCTTGACCTAAAAATGCTATCTAGCTTCATGTGTGGTCACCGAGGGAAGGGGAGTGTTACAGTAGTGCTATGGGTTTAGGTGGAGTCTGAAGAGGTGAGTTTTCAGTCCATGGCGGAAGCTAGGGAGTGAGTCTGTAGTTCTAAGTGCGACAGGGAGTTTATTCCACAGTTTGGGGGCCAGGAGGGCATATTGTCTAGGACGAGTGGATTCTTGTCCTGGGGTTTTTAGCGAGGGTTCTGTCAGCATCCCTGTGTTGGCTGATCTGAGTGAACGGGTGGGGTTGTAGGGGTTGATCAGGTTTTGGAGGTATGGAGGAGCCGTACCTTGGGCTGCTTTGAAGGTCAGCGTCAGTGTTTCGTATTCCAGATCCCTGTGCAATGCATGCAAACATTTAACAATAAATCAGGGTCGAAAAAGTCTTGCACAGGCAATTTTAAAGAGATCTCACGAGTCTTTACCGAGGCTTTAAAACAACGCACAGAATGCGAAATTAAAACAAAATAATAAATGTCTGTAACGTGAGACGTGAGCTTGTAGAGCAGCCTCCTGCTATTCACGGCGGAGGGGGTAATCTCCCTCTTGTTGTCGTTTGATTAAGAGGGAGCGCAGAGCGGACAGGCATGGGCTTGCGTCGCACGATATTAGGAACTCCTCTCTTACGGGAAATCTGGAGGCAAAAATACTGAGGCGGGATTTGAATACGGGAGACCAGGGGTATGTCGCACCAAATTCTGGGCCCTGGGTACAAGGATTCACTGTGGGGCCCCTGTGCTTTAACTGTTGAAAAATAGTAGATATACAAGCTCACAGCGTGGCGAGCTTGTAGATCTGCTATTTTTGAAAAATCTTGAAAATCTTTCAATATTTCAAATCCTTCTAAAGTTTTTTGAAAAACCTATGTCAGTGGTGCTCAAACTTTTTCATGTGAAGGACCCCCAAAATGATATTTATTTGGTCACGGACCCCCATCTCAAAATATTTAGTTCCAGGAAACCCACAGAAGCTAAATCTGAGTTACAAATGTACGCTTAAAAATTACATATATTCAATGATTTGCACACATTTTCACGACTTTTCAAAAATAGCTGATCTACAAGCTCGCAGCGCGGCACTCGGTGCTGCGCTGTGAGATTGTATATCTGCTGTTTTTCAATAGCTAAAGTATAAATAATTAAGGCCCCTCCACCTTGGGCCCTATAGTAACTCAGTCCCACTCCCCCCCTTGTGACACCCCTGGACAGACAGACAGACAGACAGACAGACAGACAGACAGACATGGGATGGGATGTTGTAAGGGGGGGGGGGGGGGGGGGGGGGGGGGTACAGAGCGAGAGAAAAACTAAATTAAAAAGAATCCTCCTCTCCTCCCATGTCTCCTCCTTCTCCTACTCTCCTGTACGGGAGGTCAGATGTTGAAGTTACACCCCTGAAGCGCTCCTCCATACCCTCACCCCTCGCTTTCACAACAAACTCCCTGCAGGGCTCTCTCTCTCTCTCTGTCTCTCTATCTCTTCCTCTGTCCCTGTCTGTACGTTCTTTCTCATAGTTCAGAAGCACACAGGTTGAGAACCACTGCTTTAGTCCTCCACTGATCTTTGGGTGATTCAATTTGGGAAGTTATGCCAACAACCCTTGACAGACACCAGTGCAGTCATGAGTTGAGACGGATCAATTCAAAGCTCTTTGCTATTGGCTACTCATACCTTCATTTATCTTGTAGATTTTTGGGAAGGGCTGGATCATTGGTTGCATAATACCTTTACCATAACCCATCACTTTAGCTGTCCAGTGGAGCAGCTGAATTGATGTCGTACTTAGAAGCTGCAATCAATACGTTCTTTTTGAGTGGTGGTAGACCGCTCCATAGCATGGCCGTGTGTGTATCCGTGTATGTATCCGTGTATCCGTGTATGTATGTATGTATGTATGTATGTATGTATGTGTGTATGTAGCCTGAACTACCACTCAGTGACCAGAGAGGGTGCTCTTGAGTCTAGTCTGAGCATCAACTGCAATATTCTCTCTCTCTCTCACACACACACACACACACGCACACACGCACGCACGCACGCACGCACACACACACACACACACACACACACACACACAACCACCGCTCAGTTCACACGGGTGTGATTTTTTCTATTATCCAAGGTTTGGAAAGTTTCCAGAGGCAAAACCCACTTGGCCAGGTGATATGTTATGAGCTTCAGGCGGTACTATACGTCAGTGGCGTCAGTTCAGAAAAAGCTAAGGTATGGCAACATGACTAAGACACCAGTCATGTTGCCATACCTTAGCAACAGGCATAATACATTTATTTTAAGAAGTAGACTACATTTTATTTTCTCCCCCCGTTTCTACGGTTTCTTGGGCTGGATATGGCAGCCTGAAACGGTCGTGCAGCTAAACTTGGCATGTTAACGCACCACACAATTAACATTAATGCATTGCACCTGTGCAGCTGACCTGCGGAACCTGGGAATATCCCATTTTGTCAAGATGGGGAGAATACAAGTGTGGAGAATATAATTATGATACCTTTTTAAAGTGACCATTTTGTTAAATTTAGCATTTGTAGATAGACAAAGAGACATTCATGGATTTATATTTAAAAGTAAAAGTGTCCTACCTGCAGGGTCAGATTAACCCTTTGTGCTGCCCTGGACTACAACCTGTTCAATTCATCAATGCTGCTGACATTTCGGCGTCAATTTAGCACTACTTCAGCCGCCCCGGGCAGTATTTTGGTGCTGTTACTGTACTTGCAATAGTTACATCTTTTTTTTTTTTGTAATCTTTTTCCCCAGGTGTTTGGTGTCCCGGCCGCGACGGCGGTTTTCCCGGTGACCCTGAGCGCAACGGTGGGGGCGCGGGAGTGTGGGGAACACACACACACCAATGACTATTGCCGATGATGGAGAGGTTATATATTGCTTTGGGAAAAAAATGTATAAATTTGAAACTTATAGAGATACAAGGTTTCTGCCCGACAGTGACGATTTACTTTGTTGGCCGCCCAGCCCCCAAAATGGAACGAAGGCTGACATTTTATTTTAAATATTTTCCTAATGGCCGGCCTGGATTCATTAAAAAAAGTTTGGGATTACAGGTTTAAACATGCAGGTTTAAAGAATGTAAACCAATATTTAAAAAATCACTTGATAGAATCAGATCCCTTTTAAAAAAAAATCTTTTTCCCTTTTTTTTAATCTTTTTCCCCAGGCGTTTGGTGTTCCGGCCCCTCAAGCTTGGTGCCCCAGGCTGCAGCCCCTAAAGTCTGTACTTTAAGCCAGGCCTGCCTACCTGACACCAGAGTATAAAGTTCTCAATGGAGGAATAGGGAGACCGCCCTACAGATTCATTAAAAAAAGTTTGGGATTACAATGTTAAACATGCAGGTTTAAAGAATGTAAACTAGGGATGGTTCGATCAGGTTTTTTGGAACCGATCACCGAGCACCGATCACAAAAGTTTGATCACCCGATACCGATCAATCACCGATCCGATCAAGTTATTATTTATATATTATTTATATTTTCTAAATGTTAATGTTTTAACTTTAATTAATTAATTCACTCATGAATTCATTTATATATTTGCCTTATAGTTATTTACCAGCATTACTATGTATTTATTATCATAGCAGTAACTCATTATTCCTTCAGCACTGTGGAAATCAATACCCCAAAATGGCCTCAAGTGGGCATACTGAACGGCTGGTTGATCGGATGCACCGATCGGATCGGATCGGTGAATTTACCTTTTGATCTAAACCACCGATTATCGCCGATCGCGCTTTGATCGGCCCGATCCGATCCATTGCCGATTGATCGGTAACATCTCTAATGTAAACCAATATAAAAAAAGCACTTGAAGGAATCAGAAGTACATTCAGTTCTTTGAGGCTGAGTGGCTTTTGTTCATGCAAGGTAATGGTTTGTTGACACATGTCAAATAGCTCTGAGGAACTCTAAAAGCCCCAAGGTTCTAAAACGGTGCATAGATGAAAGAAAACAGGAGGCAGTGGATTGCCTTGCTTGTTCTTAAATGGACCTGTCCTCGGTGTTGACATCTTTTGTTCTCTGCCCAAACCCCATGTGTATCAAGAAAGTGAAGTTGGCACTCGGGTGGTGGCAAAGTTCCTTCTCACAACTTCAGAACAGAAACTAGGGGTTTGACTCCTCCGCGTTGCCTCCGGCCTTGCCCGGCGGCCGTGTTGGGTGGGAGTAAAGGCGGGGAGGCCGATCTCTGCTGGGGCTATTAAAAGGGGAACTGGGAATTGGCAAAAAAAAAAAGTCTGAATTGGGAGAAAATGGGCAAAAAGATCACAGGAATTAAATGAAAGAGAAGAATGGATACAAACCATTTCAACGACTTGACGACCAAAATGTCATCGCCGTGGCCAGCCTCCCTAGCCTGGTTCCAGACCCTGAATCGCTAGCCACGCCCCTTTAAGAATATGTTTTTACGATTCAGGGGTCTGGTGACGCTCACATTGAAGAGGTTTTCCTCGGTTGATATTCCGACCGAGCAAATCAGCGTTGCTTCAACAAGATGACGTCGGGGCTTGTGAGCAGCGTGGGTGGGATTTTCCCAGAACTCATCTGCGATTCCAAGTAAACCAGCGCCGCCGCCAGACCGTACCGCACATTCCCAAACATAAATATTGCGTTGCCCACTTCGGTAACATGCAATCGTATCGATCTCGCTAGGAAACATCAGTATTAGACATGTTATGTTGTGTTTGATTACTAGTTGGTAGCGCTCCTATCCTGCCTGTTTCTTTGTTTAGCAAGTAGCAAGCAACAGGCTAGCCAGCCACACAACGACACCAATAACAACTACGTCGTCTGCTTTGCTACTGTTGTGATTGGTCAGGCCACGGTGAACCAATCGCAGAAGACTGCCTCTTTCTTTGGCAACGCCCATCCCAGAAACCGCTGCAGACGTAAGCGAGTTCAGACTGAATAACGGAGTGAAACTAAATGTAAATTCAGGCTGAGTGTCAGGCCTACCGCCTCCCCCTAATGCTGATGAGGCTGGATGACGAGGATGGGTCAAAAACCACAAGACTCAGCAACAATACTGTCTCTATCGGCCTGTCAGAATGTGATGGGAAAACAATAGGCTAATGTCAGGGAAGCCTGGCAGACTCTCGCATTCCGGCATCCAGCGGTCAGATAGCAGGCTGGGCAGCAAGCGGCCTATTACAAGCTAATCAATTTGCACAGTGACGGGAAGAGCGCCGTTAAATGGCTTCTGTTTTATTGGCACGACCATGTGATGTCAAGTCTGTTTGGGCCGCGCTGGGCAAGGGGACAAACAGTCACAAACTGGTCCGGTGCCCAGAGGGCCGATAAGCGTGATTTATACTTACCGACGCGTCGTAGCGCGCCGCCTTTTGAGCTTGTAGATCTGCAATTTTCTGTGCGCGACACCCAGGGACGTGCTGGGCCCCTGATTCAGCCCGGGAAAAAGAGTTGGAGAGGCCCTCATTGCGCGCTATAGAGAGAGATCTCTCTCTATAGCGCTGCTGCTACTCAACGATTTGCCATTTCAGATCATGACAAGTGACAAGCCAGTGGGGCAATTACTGTACATGAGTTATATTTTGTCGTTGTCGGGTGGAAACCTTGTATGTCCAAAACCGTTTGTTTTGTATTTATCATTTCAAAAATGATTTAAACTAGTGAAAACAGCCAATCTACAAGCACACAACGCCTCGCACCACGAGGCGTTGTGTGCTTGTAGATCTGCTGTTTTCACTACTTTTGTGCAACGGCCTTATATGATGAAGCAGGGCTTTGCTTTGCAAAAAAATGTATACATTTGAAACTTGGAAATACAAGGTCTGGTGCCCAGAGGACCGATAAGCGTGATTTATACTTACCGACGCGTCGTTGTGTGCCGCGCCTTGTGAGCTTGTAGATCTGCAATTACCGGTGCGCGACAGCCCACGTGCAACTAAGTATAACTGGATGAGGCTATGAGGTTAGATGGATTGCAGTGGCCTGCCAGTGCTGATACAGAGCAACGGGTGTCTTCTGCAAATGGCATGGAACAAAACAAGACAGTTTAATGTATTGAGATTTATAAGCTTGTTGTTGCTGTAACAGGAGTGAGGAGTTATGACCGTGGCAGTGATTCCCAGCCATGGCGATATTGCAAATGGGAACCCAAATAATTGGCAAAGAAATACGTTTGACATAATACCAGGAAGACTCCCTATAATCGGGAGATAAGCGACTGTCAGGTCGCATACACAAACTTTAATCGTGGCCAATCAGGAGGGAATATGGCAAATGGGACAGATCCATGTTGATGACATGACTTTAGAGATAACTGTGTACCGCTTTGCGTGATTTTAGGCCAAAATCTGTAGGAGCAGTGTGCAAAAATGTGTTTCGCAAAAATCGGCCTGATGGTGGCGCTAGAAGAGGGCCATGTGAGAAATGAGGGGTGGAAGTTGTGAGTTGCCATCCAAGGAGTGTGTGTGCAAAGTTTGGCGTATAGGGGCAACGGTGAAAGAGAAGCCATTCATTGTCTCAAGAGTGTTCCTGAAATGAGACCCATAACATTCAGTAAGTGACAGTATTTAAGGGTTAGGGTTAGGGTTAGGGTTAGTGGCGTCAGTTCAGAAAAGGCTAAGGTATGGCAACGTGACTGTCAGTCATGTTGCTATACCTTAGCAACAGGCATGATTCATTTATTTTAAGAAGTACATTCTATTTTTTCCCCCAGTTTCTTTGGTTTCTTGGGATGGATATGGCAGCCAGGAACGGTTGTTCAAGTGCAGCTAAACTTGGCATGTTAGTAAACGTGCCACAATTAACATTAATGAATTGCACCTGTGCAGCTGACCTGCGGAACCTGGGAATATACCATTCTGTCAAGATGGGGAGAATACAAGTGTGGAGAATATAATTGTAATACCTTGTTAAAGAGACCATTTTGTTTAATTTTGCATTTGTGGTTATTTTACTGTAATTTAATAACCAGAACAGATAGACAAAGAGACATTTGTGGATTTATATTTAAAAGCAACTTTTATTTCCCCCCCTGGACCCAGGGTATGGCAGCTGCATACCCCTGCCATACCCAATTGACGCCCCTGTACTGACACTGACTTCACAGATACAAATGACATTAAGACTACAAGGATAGATTGTGCAACTTTTTCCAAATCGGAGCCTGTGATTTGTGTGTTATTTGGGTTCGGTCCCAACACGATACAATGGGTATTGTCAAGGCATAATTGGGAAATAATTAACTGCTCAAGATCGGGCATGTGTTTTAATTGGTGTACCCTCCAGCTTCTGCTGAGCTGTCTCTCTCACACGCACGCACGCACACACACACACACACACACACACACACACACACAAATACACACGCGCGCGCGCACGCACGCACGCACGCACGCACGCACGCACGCACGCACGCATGCACGCACACACACACACACACACACACACACACACACACACACACACACACACACACAAACTTGCCCACCTGCCACACCCATCTACTCTGTGTGTGTAACTGTTTAAACTGTTCACACACACACACACACACACACACACACACACACACACACACACACACACACACACACACACACACACACACACACACACACACACACAGGAATGCACGCACACACTCTCGTGTGCATGCATGCACATCCGCATGCACACACATGCATGCACGCACGCACACATACATCCGCGCGTGCATGCATGTGTGGGTGTGCGTGCATGCATGCACGCACACCCACACATGCACACATGCATGCACCACAGACCCACATGAACGCACACACATGAATGCACTCACTTTTCACCCATTAGCTTCCCTTCCACACCAATCAAATTACACACACACACACACACACACACACACACACACACACACACACACACACACACACACACACACACACACACACACACAACCAAGCTCCTGCATGTTCTGTTCTTTTCTGTTCTTGGATTAATGAGTGCTGCTTGACTCTGGCATACAGACTAGTGGAATGTTCACTGCACAACCATCACTGTTGTTAACCTTTCACTCTTAAAGGACAACTTTGTTTTTTTACAACAAGGGTTCATATTTTAGATTGTAATTAGAGAAAAGAAAAAGTGAGGGTTGAAATGTTTTCATTGGCTTCGTTCTATTGTTTTATCGCGTTTGCCGTGCTAAAATGTGGGGCATGCATACGCATGGGGGCATGCGTACAAGTGGCTAAATATGTATTTTTAGACACAATAAGCCAGCAGTTTCTTTATTGCTATTTACAGTAACACTTCTAGCCCCCATAAGTCACATCCAACCATGAAAGGTTGCGTTGTATCTTGGGAATGAGCGTATTCTGTGTAAAATGACATATTTAGCCACTTATACACATGTCCCCAACCACTGAAATAAGAATCTCTAAAACAATAGAATGAAGTAAATTAAATAATTTTAACACTCATATTTTATATTCTTTAATTACAATCTAAAATATGAACCCTTGTTGTAAAAAACTAAAGTTGTCCTTTAATAGACTGTATTATTTACCCTTTATATTCACTATTAACTCTTATACTGCTTTGGACGTTCCTGTTCGCCCCAATTCTCAAGAGACCTCCGCGCCAATACGGCACTCGTTCGCGTTCGTTCGTTCGTTCGTTTACCTTGTTGAAGCTGATGAGGGGTCGCGCCGCCGTGTACTGTAAACACATTTTCCGCAGTGATGGTGTAAAAAATCCATTATGCGTTAACATCAACGGAGACCAATTCACTTCCTTGTTGATTTCCTCTGGCTGTAAGGCTCTGTGGCCAGTGACTGGTCTGAATGTACGGCAACACATAACAGGCAAATTCACATTCATTCTCGCATGACGCCGCCCTCTGCTGCCTGGCAGACCAAAGTGCACTATTGCACAATCAAAAAAAATAATAATAATAAATAAATAAATGTCTGTCTATCTACTATAACGTCGCAAAGGTAAGCCGCTTTTTGATGGCACCAGACCCAATAAATAAATAAATAATCTGGCAGTAGGAGAGTTAATAGACTAACTGTATATATTTATCCATACATAGTGTTATAGGCCAGGGGGCACTGTACAATACCAGTGGTGGAAAAAGTACTCACATTCTTTACTTAAGTAAAAGTATCAATACTTGCAACTTAGATGTACTTTGTTACAAGTAGAAGTCCAGAATTCAAAATGTACTTGAGTAAAAGTAAGAAAGTTTTGGCATTAAAATTTACTTAAAGTAACAAAAGTAAATGTACAAAATGTTTGAAAATTGCAGATCTACAAGCTCACAACGTGTCGGGATGCGACACAATATTTGGATCCGACATGTAGTGGAGTAGTATTGGAAATTGGAATTACAAAAGTGTACTTAAATACAATACTTAAGTAAATGTACTTAGTTACTTTCATAGCCACTGTCTGTCCATACAGTATGTACTCATAGTGTACATGATTTATGTTCTTTTTACATTTACTGTGTGC
Source organism: Nannobrachium achirus (assembly GCF_963921795.1). Taxonomy (NCBI): domain Eukaryota; kingdom Metazoa; phylum Chordata; class Actinopteri; order Myctophiformes; family Myctophidae; genus Nannobrachium; species Nannobrachium achirus. The sequence goes on along the minus strand of NC_137831.1, from coordinate 42,541,893 downwards.
ATCACAACACGATGCATTATCTACCTATCTGTGTGTAAGTCTGTCTACAGCACATACCCACCTGCCCTGCCCAGTACACGCACGCACACTCGCCTGTCACGCCTATTTTCTGTATGTCTGTAATGTATTCACACACACACACACACACACACACACACACACACACACACACACACACACACACACACACACACACACACACACACACACACACACACACACACACACACACACACACACACACACACACACTCTCTCTCTAAAGGTGCTTTCAGACAGACTCTGTGAAATCTGTGTGATCGCACGCATGCCATTAATTTCCAATGGGGGTGCGTGCGTGTGCGCGCACATGTGTGTGTGTATATGTGTCTGTCTGAGTGCCTGTCCTCAGGCATCGCATTTTGACAGAGCAGATCTAAAGATCCTGAGCCTTGAGGGGACGGGGCCCTATAGTTGACGTCTATGTTTAATTTGTTGGCTTCCTACAGCGGCCTGCTGGATTTGACACGACTTGCCAACGTTTGATATTCTTGAGCTATTCAGCTGAACGCTGTTATCTGACCCGAAAGGCCTCTGGTCACAAATCTTACTGGTGTAAATCTGTCATGTAATTCTATCACTAAGGCCTATACATTGTCACGTACTTTGTCACTTGAAGAAAATAACCGATTTTCTACTGACGTCAAGTTTTGAAGTTGAGAATTAGTATTTCCTTTTTCTCCGTTAAGGGTTGTGTTCCTATGACATATGACAATATATGTCATATCTATAAATTCAATTCTGAATACGGTATGCATGTCCTGTCCTTCACATGTCTAGAGAGCTGTTCATCCAGTGGACTTCACACTTGGCAGGTGTTTTGCTGATGACCCAAGGTAGTGTGAAGTCAAATGAACCAAGTGGAATCGTCTGTGGCAGCTGTCGGAGGGAGATCAGAGCATCAGCAGGCCTGCAGCGCTTTCCAGGGGTCACAGGGAGAGAATACTGCGGAATACTGCAGAATACTGCGCCCCTGTCTGGAGCAGAAGTCCCCATGTCAACAAGGTCGACACTGTCATCAACAGCGCCCTCCGGACAGTAACTGGTTGTCTGAAACCCACCCCTGTGTCCTACCTGCCAGTCCTGGCTGGAATCGCCCCAGCCAGTCTCCGACGGGATGCGGCTACCCTCGCCCTGGCAAGAAAAGCCCAGAAGTATGACTGGCACATCCTGCACAAAGCCACAACAACACCGGCACCACCAGGCAGGCTCAAGTCTCGCCATCCCTACAACAAGGCAGCACAAGATATGCTACAGTCTATCCCTGAGGACTTGTCCAGAGACGCCTGGCTGGCAGCATCTTGGAAACGTTCATGGGAGACAGCTGGGCCCTCGCGTATGCAGCGATACATACAGGACCCAGGAGGTGGTGTAAAAGGAGAAGATATGCCACGACACCTATGGACCTCGCTGAACCGTCTGCGCACTGGAGTCGGGCGCTTCAAGTCTTCTATGAAGAAGTGGGGCCTAACGGACAGTGCGGCATGCGATTGTGGCGAGCCTGAACAGACTGCCGAGCACATTATCACCGGCTGCCCCCTATACAGCCCACCCTCAGAAGCTGGTCTTTTCGATTTAGGACCAGAGACGAGGGCGTGGCTGCAGGACACTGAGTTGGCCATCTGATGATATACGAAAGAAGAAGAAGAAGAAGAAGGGAGAGAGAGAGAGAGAGAGAGACAGAGACAGAGACAGAGACAGAGACAGACAGACAGAGCTGAGATTCAGATCCAGATCCAGATCCAGATAACATTATTTTTTCCCAAGAAGGGCAACTCATCTGCAGCCCCACCCAGTCCACACATAATAATAATCTTTATTCATAGAGCACATTTCAGACATAAATGCATTTCAAAGTGCTTTACATTCAGGTTTAAAACAAACAGTTGAAGACATTGTAAGAAGTTAAAAAAGAAAAGTTAAAAATTAGATCAGTTAAAAGTGGGTGTTTAGCTGCCTCTTAAAGTCGTCAACCGAGGTTGCCAGTCTAATGTGTAGGGGGAGTAGGTTCCAGATACTTGCATACTGTAGCTACTGAAGGCGGCTTCACCATATTTCTTGCCATTTGTTGATGGCTCTGTCAGCAGTCCAGCACCGAGTGACCTGAGGGGGCTGGGGCTAAGCAAGCTGTCAAATATGAAGGTGCTAGGCCCATCAAGGCTTTAAAAACAAGTAAAAGAACTTTAAAATCCATCCTAAACTAAACAGGGATCCAGTGCAAAGACGCAAGTACAGGGGTGATGTGGTCCCTTTTCCTAGTGGTGGTTAGTATTCTGGCAGCTGCATTTTAGATAAGTTGTAATGGCTCCATAGTTTTCTACATATGACACAAATGACTCCCCAGGCAGAGAAGCTATATTATGTCAGAGGCAATTTTTGTAATACTTTAATGTCGAGCATGATCGGTCTCCTAGCCAATGGGTCACTATCAACTCAGAATTTCACAAGATAACTGCCCTCTTGAGAAATCCTGCAGTTATAAAGAGTAGAGGGGATGCATGGGACACAACAACCCTGTCCTTATGATGGGCTGGGCTGATTCCATATGTGAGGCCTTGTCGGGTGGAAACCTTGTATGTCCAAAACCGTTTGTTTTGTATTTATCATTTTACCAATGATTTAAACTAGTAAAAACAGCCGATCTACAAGCACACAACACCTTGTGTGCTTGTAGATCGGCTGTTTTCACTACTTTTGTGCAACGGCCTTGAATGGTGAAGCAGGGCTTTACTTTGCGAAATAATTTACAAATTTGAAACTTGGAGATACAAGGTTTCTGCCCGACAGTGACTATATATTGTATTATGTCCAGAGGAATGGTCAGTCAAAGTCATGATCCAAATAACTGTGCAATGAATGTAGGACAATTTAACCACTTTCAACTTGGCATCCCTATTTTGGGCACGTCATAGGCAGAAATGTTCAAAGATACAGAAGATAAAACAATTGAAAGCTTTCACTGGTATATTTTTCACAATAACCGTCTTAACCTACTTCTCTCTAGACCAGGGGTCTTCAACGTTTTCAGGCCAAGGACCCCTTGGCCTAGTTGAGAGAGAGATGAAGCAGGGACCCCCACAACCTGTTCATAGATTCCATATAGTTTCATTGTTTGACAGCACAATCGTCAGTGTATTTCGGATTCATGTCAATTTGAGTTTTCAGATATTTAACAACTTGAACCCATACTTTAAAACTGCACCTTTCACTCTGTATTTAGTCTGCTCTTTTTCCCCTCTACACCAAAGCTCTTTGCCTAAAATATAGCCGATCTACAAGCTCACAACGCCTCGCAGCGCGAGGCGTTGTGAGCCCCCTTGTAGTAACTCTGAGGACCCCTTAGGGGTCCCGGACCCCCTGTTGAAGACCCCTACTCTAGACACAATTTTTAAGTCACGAAAGGAATTAAGATTGTATTGACATGGCTTCTTTAAAGGCACGGTCCTATTAGCCTTTGATTACATCAATAGTATCTTAACCCACGTCCAGTGGGAAACATAATAATCCTCTGGTAAGCGTTTATTAGCCGTGTTAAAGTCTATCCTGTAATAATCAAAGGGTGCGTTTGTTTCAGCTGCCAGAGAGACAATAGTGGGGGTGGAGCAGCCTCCATGGAATTAAGAACTTGAGGAAAAAGAGAGAGGGGGGGGGGGGGAGGGGGGGGGCTGGTCTGGTCACAGGGAATATGAACTCCTTCCGAACAAAGAAAAATAAACCTATTTGCTTTGAGAACTGGGACACCGTCACTGATGTTTTGTTTGGTTGGCGAAGCCCTGCGGGGATAAGGTTTCAGAACCTGCTTCTCTCCAGGGGTGTGGCACCAAATTCTGGGCCCTGGGTACAAGGATTCAACTGCGGGCCCCCCATGAATGTTCTTCATAGGGGGAGGGGGTTTAACCCATTTAGACCGGGAACGCATTATGACGTGTTATTTTGTGCTTTAACTATATTGAAAAATAGCAGATATACAAGCTCACAGAGTGCCGCGCTGCAAGCTTGTAGATATGAAGCGTCAGCGTTAGTTTGTCAATAAATGGTAAATGACTTGACATGAATGTTTCTGACTAAACTGCTATTTTTGAAAAATCATGAAAAGTCTTTCAATATTTCAAATCCTTCTGAGTTTTTTTTTAAAAACCCATGTTTCTATGTCAGTGGTGCTCAAACGTTTTCATGTCAAGGACCCCAAAATGATATGTATTTGGCCACGGACCCCCATCTCAAAATATTTAGTTCCAGGGAGGGGTCAAACCATTCTTTGATAAGTGCAGCGTGTTCTACAAGCGATCCACCTGGAGGATAAAAAAAACGACTATAGTTCAAATGGTTTAAATGAAAGTTTAAATCGGTCATGGATGTGTCGAGTGTGTTAAAGGACCACCTCACCTCTGGGACAACCAGATCTTATTTCATTGTTGTTTGGGACACGATCAACACAGTTATTTTTTGTGTTCAATCTGTGTTTTTAGATATTTTAGTATTTCAGATTTCAGTATGCTACAACTGGTCATATGATGCATTTTGCATCATATGATGCATGAGATGATGCAATATCATGCTACAAAGCATCATATGACCAGTTGTAGCATGCTGAAATACTAAAATATCTAAAAACACAGATTGAACACAAAAAAATAACTCAGGATTGTGTTGATCGTGTCCCAAACAACAATAAAATAAGATCTGGTTGTCCCAGAGGTGAACCGGTCCTTTAAACTCTCTAGTCCTGCTATCCAGGCAGGGGGGGGGGGGGGGGGGAGACTGAGTTACTAGGGCCAAGTTCTGAGAATCTCTGGTGAGTGTGTCTTTCTTAACAAGGGTGCTAAGCTAACTGTTAGTATGCAGCTTCATGCTAACAGTTAGCTTAGCACCCTTGTTAAGAAAGGCACACAAAAGACAATTACACTCACCAGAGATTATTCATCAAAAGAAAAGGAAACGGTACTCTCAGGTCATCTGGCAGCATACAGTAACATAGAAAATCATTTACTCAATGTCTGTAAGGTTAATCACATTTAGTTGCCTCAGAATCAGCTTTTAAAGCTTTGGAACATGTGTCAAAACACTCTCTTAGAAAAACATATGGAGCTCTCTGCTCTGCTGCTGGCTTCCTCCTCTCTTCTTCTGCAGCAGGCAGGGAACAATGTGCTCAGGAGCTCCCCCTGGTGGAGAGTTCGGCCATTGTTTATATAATAACATCATCCTTATTCTGTCTTATTCTGTCTTGTTTCTGTCTAATAAATTCTAATTACCTTGTCGTTGATTAGTTTTTACAGTACAATTCTGTGATAATGAGTGCTAATTTGTTTGTAATTAGAGCACATTATTTTGTAATGAAGCCTAATGTTAAATAAGAAGAGTTTGTTAGGACCTTGATTTATTACGTTTCATTTGAGTGGTAATAACATCATCCTTATTCTGTCTTATTCTGTCTTGTTTCTGTCTAATAAATTCTAATTACCTTGTTGTTGATTAGTTTTTACAGTACAATTCTGTGATAATGAGTGCTAATTTGTTTGTAATTAGAGCACATTATTTTGTAATGAAGCCTAATGTTAAATAAGAAGAGTGTTATGACCCTGATTTGTTACGTTTCATTCAAGGGTTAATAACACCATCCTTATTATGGCTTTATTCTGTCTTTGTTTCTGTCTAATAAAAATGATAAGTTCTAATTACCTTGTCGTTGATTAGTTTTTACAGTACAATTCTGTGATAATGAGTGCTAATTTGTTTGTAATTAGAGCACATTATTTTCTAATGAAGCCTAATGTTAAATAAGTAGACTTTGTTAAGACCCTGATTGGTCTTATAGGACTTATTAGAGTTTGTTGGGACCCTGATATGTTACGTTTTATTCAAGGGGTAATAAAACATCATCCTTATTGTGGCTTTATTCTGTCTTATTCTGTCTTTGTTCTTGTCTAATAAAACATTATAAGTTCTAATTACCAACACATTATTTCTTAATTATGGCTTTATTATGTCTTATTTTGTCTTATTAGTGTACTGTAAAAAAGGGTGGGACCAATTTTGCTTCTGGGGGGTCCCTGGAACTAAATATTTTGAGATGGGTGTCCGTGGCCAAATACATACTGTATCATTTTGGGGGTCCTTCACATGAAAAAGTTTGAGTACCACTGACATAGAAACAGATTTCTCAAAAAACCATTGAAGGATTTGAAATATTCAACTTATAGCAGAAATAGCAGATCTATATCTGATCTATATCTGATATTTTTCAATAGTTAAAGCACCAAATAATTGTGCGGGGGCCCGCAGTCAATCCTTGTACCCAGGGCCCAGAATTTGGTGTGACACCCCTGAGTCCTGCTATCCAGGGATAACTAAAGACAGTCTCCGTGTTTGTTTTTCAACATGAGAGTGAGAGAGTTTATTTTCCCTCCATGATGTAATTAGGAGTGGTGGATTAGGCTTCTTCTGTGGGTGCGTGACATAAAGGAATATCACTTCAGTACTCCCAAACACAGAGAAAAATGTCACCCGCTGCTCCTCTGGGTAACTGGAACAGCTAGTGGGCCCCTGAGAACACTGGGCACTTAAAAAGCCCAATATTTCTACGCCCTCAAATTACTCCAGAACCTGATAGCCAGTCATTTTGTGGATAAACAAGAAGTTTAAGGGTAAATTTAGGACTGAGCTAAAAGATGTAACATGAAAACCAAAGAGAGAACGCTCACACAGTGTGGGCTCCCATTGCATAATCGTTTCGGGCTTTCACTCTGCCTCAGACTGAAGTGAACATTTCTGAAACCTTTTATTTCGTTTTGAATTTCATTGAATTTCTTTACGTTTTAAATAACATTTTACTTATGCTAATTTTGAATTAATTAATTTGTTCATTTCAAATACTAGAAGCGTCTAGTCGGCGACCTGGCCAACTCGGAACAATGTAAATAGGGAATGAATGCCCCGATCTTTAATGCAAAACCCCATTAAACCTGTTTTCATAGGACCCGTTTTGACCATCTGTCTGCCTGTGTCCATTTATGCCCATATATGGAGATATCTGTATCTGTCTGTCTGTCTGTCGGCGTCCATTTTATGTCCATATATGGAGATCACTGCAGTTATAGTTCTGGGTCCATTTTATGCCCATATATGGAGATATCTGTCTATCTGCGTCCATTTTATGCCCATATATGGAGTATCTGTCTGTGCCTCCAACTGTGTTGCAGACACAGTGCCGGTTCCCCCTTTAATGCAAACCTCATTATACCTGTTGTCATAGGACCCGTTTTGAACATCTGTTTGCCTGCGTCCATTTTATGCCCATATATGGAGATATCTGTATCTGTCTGTCTGCGTCCATTTTATGCCCATATATGGAGATCTTTGACCATCTGTTTGCCTCTGTCCATTTATGTCCATATATGGAGATATCTGTATATGTCTGTCTGCAATCCATTTTATGCCCATATATGGGGGCATTCATTTTATGCCCATATATGGAGAACGCGCGTGCCCGTGGGACGACGGTTCTCGAGATACGCGGATTACATACATACATACACACTCACAGAGATTTTTTGTTGACTCATGTGGCGTACGTGATGTCAGAGCCTTTTATGAAGTGATGTCACAATGAGTCAGAGCTTTCGCCGATTTCCTCCGGAACAGCCTGATGTCAACAATCAACCCCGCATAAGGAGATTCCGAACGTTTCGCGCCAGTTCGGGAAAACCGCACGTCGGGTCGGGTCGAGACCCGGCACTGCACTCCGTGCCGCGGCGGGGAACGCGCGTGCCGAATCTGAAGCCGGTGGGACGAACGGTTCTCGAGATACGCGGATTACAGACACACAGACAGACAGACACACACGCAGAGACTTCTCGCATTTATAGATAGATATTTGGCAAAAAAAATAAAAAAATAAAAATAACATCCCCAAAATAAGGAGTCCAGGTTGGAAGTGGTTAAAACGGTCATTTTGTCACTGTCCGGCAGAAACCTTGTATCTCCAAGTTTAAAATGTGCATGTTTTTTCGTAAATCAAAGCCCTGCCTCATTAGACTGTCGCACAAAACTAGTTAAAATAGCAGATCTACAAGCTACACAAAGTGTTGTGTGCTTGCATGTAGATCGTCTATTTTCACAATATTAAATCCTTTTTGTTTTTCATGATGAATAAAAGTCAGCTAGCCTAGTGTCAGACAGTGTCATCCAGGCTGTGCTGTAACAGTGTCTGTCACTGTCCTCCTCATGGTTCAGTGACCTATGATGATAATGATGTCTGAGGGACATGGCTAAGAATAGTACAGTATAGACTGTCCTGCTAGTAGCCAGTGGTGGTACATTTACTCAAGTCAGGGACGTGCTGGCCATTGGGGAAAGCGGGACAACTCCCGAACGGCCGGTTCATTCCTGGCCGGTCCAGGCCGGCCATTAGGAAAAAAATAAAAAATAAAATGTCGGCCTTCGTTCCATTTTGGGGGCTGGGCGGCCAACAAAGTAAATCGTCACTGTCGGGCAGAAACCTTGTATCTCCAAGTTTCAAATTTGATTTTTTTTTCCGCAAAGCAAAGCCCTGCTTCATCATACAAGGCTGTCGCACAAAAGCAGTGAAAACAGCAGATCTACAAGCACACAACGCCTCACGGTGCGAGGCGTTATGTGCTTGTAGATCGGCAGTTTTCACTAGTTTAAATCATTTTTAAAACGGTTTTGCACATACAAGGTTTCCACCCGACAATGACGAAATATAACTCATGTAATTGGCCCACTGGCTTGTCACTTGTCATGATCTGAAATGGCAAATCTTTGAGTAGCAGCAGTGCTATAGAGAGAGATCTCTCTACGCACGCAATGAGGGCCTCTCCAACTCTTTTTCCCGGGCTGAATCAGGGGCCCAGCACGTCCCTGACTCAAGTACTGTACTTAAAGGGGTAATCCAGACCAACATACCCCCCCGCTTGCCTGGTTACAGACCCTGTATCGCTAGCCACACCCCTTTAAATTTTTGTTTCGGCGATACAGAGGTCTGGTGTTGCTCTCATTGAAGAGGTTTTCCTCGTTTGGAAATCCATCCGGCGAATCAGCGTCGCTTCTCGGGGCTTGTGATCAGCATGGGTGGGGTTTTCCAAGAACTCAGTGCGATTCCAAGTAACCCAGTGCCGCCGCCGGACCGCACCGCACATTCCCAAACAAACATTGCGTCGCCCATCGCGGTAATATGCGATCGTATTGATCTCGCTATGAAACATCAGTAGCAGACATGTTTTACTGTGTTTGATTACTAGTTCATAGCCGGTCAGGGTACTAAAGTATCGTTAGATTTTCAATAGGAATTCAATTTTAAAAAATCATTTTTCTCTCAATTTTCTAATTTTCTAGCTCCCCATAAAATCAAATATTGGTTCATTTTTCCAATTTTCTAGCTTGCAAAAAAATCTGGAAAATGCTTCAATTTTTTAAATGTGTGATTCATATTTGTCATTATTTGATTTGGAACCGACAAAGGAAAAACATCTTTAAAAAAGGTATTTTTCATTTTTTTACCACATTACGAATATCAAAAAATGGACCAATTTTTCAAATTTTCTAGCTTGCAAAAAAATCAGGAAAATGCTTCAATTTTTTAAATGTGTGATTCGTCTTTGTCATTATTTGATTTGGAACCGACAAAGGAAAAACATCTTGAAAAAGGTATTTCTTAATTTCTTACCCCATTACAACAATCAAAAAATGGGCCCATTTTTCCAATTTTCTAGCCCACAAAAAAATCAGGAAAATGCTTAAAATTTGCTCAATTTTTTGAATGTGTGATTCATATTTTGGCATTATTTGATTTGGAACCGACAAACAAAAAATAGGCCCATTATTCAATTTTCAAGTCCAGGAAAGAAATCGTCATCATGAATGTCACGTGACCACGTGTCAAGTCACATGGTACACAACTTCAAAATAAAAGCTGTAGGCTAGTCTAACATCCAAGTAATAGGATCAACATGCAGGCAGGCAGGGGGTCCATGAGGGGTTTACAAGGGGGTCCATGGCTGGTTCCCAAAGTGTGGTTTGTGGACCCCCAGGGTTTCTATGGCTGGTTCACAACAGCCTGGTACACGTACAGCCATGGCTGGTTCCCAAAGTGTGGTTCGGGGACCTCTTGAGGTCCATGACGGATTTCCAAGGGGGTCCATGGCTGGTTAGCAATAAATGTGGTTCGGGGACCTCTGGGGGTCCCTGAGGGGTTTCCAAAGGGGTCCATGGCTGGTTAGCAATAAGTGTAATTGCGACCGTAGGTCGCTACTTACTATCACAGCCTGCACAAACTGTCCGTCTGTCTGTCTGTCTGTCTGTCCCTCTGTCTGTCACACCTCACACGTCACACTATTGCCCTGCTCATATCTCCGCAACCGTTGGCCCGATCCATGCCAAATTTTGCACACACGCTCCTTGCCTGCCAAACTACAACCTCCAAGGACCCCCGGACCTCCAGGGACCCCCAGGTCCCTGGGGGACCCCCAGATGTAAAAAATGACCAAATATGCAAAAATGACCAAATGACCACCCCAACGGGGCTGCTCACGGGGAATTCCCGGGGACCACCGACTCCTGCTGCTCCAGAACGGATGCCAAAGTGGTGGCGCCCCCAGTGGAGGACCCCCTCCACTGCAGCTCACATAAAATGCCGTAACTCGGGCTAGGAGCGTCCGGGAGAGCCGGGGCCGGTACCTATTCGTCCGCCCAGGCAACGCGGCGACCCCACCCCTCATTTCTCACATGGCCCTCTTCTAGCGCCACCATGAGGCCGATTCTTGCAAAACACATTTTTGGACACTGCTCCTACAGATTTTGCCCTAAAATCACGCACATCGGTACACAGTATGTCTACACATTGCCCACACAACTAGGAACCAATGGCAGTTACAGCCCTCTTTGTGTATACATGTGACCTACGGTCGCTTATCTCCCGATTAGGGAGTCTTACTGGTAGTGTAATAGGTGAAATAGTGTAATAGTGCATTACTTGTAATATTGAAATAGCATAAATGTTATTGCGACCATTAGGTCGCAGTTACTATCAAAACCTCGACCAGCTGTGAGTCCGTCCGTCCGTCCGTCCGTCAGTCAGTCAGTCTGTCTGTCTGTCTGTCACACGTCACACTTTTGCCCTGCTCATATCTCCGCAACCAGATCCATGCCAAATTTTGCACACATACTCCTTGCCTGCCAAACCACAACCGCTTCTTGCAAAACACATTTTTGGACACTGCTCCTACAAATTTTGCCCTAAAATCACGCAAAGCGGTACACAGTATGTCTACACTGTCCAAGATAGCGCCACCATCAGGGCGATTTTTCAAACACATTTTTGGACTCTGCTTTTACAGATTTTGCCGTAAAATCACGCAAAGCGTGATTTTAGGATGCCCTGATGGTGGCGCTATCTCGGACAGATCCATGCTGATGACATGAGTGTAGACATAATGTGTACCGCTTTACGTGATTTTAGGGCAGAATTTGTAGGAGCAGTGTCCAAAAAATTATGTGTTTTGCAAGAACTCATGGTGGCGCTAGAAGAGGGAGAAATGGGGTAGTGGTTTGGCAGCCAAAACCACTATGAGAAGGGCAAAAGTGTGACTGAAAGTCTGACTGACAGACTGACTGACAGACTGACAGCTGGTGGAGGTTTTGATAAGAATGCACTATTACACTATTTCACCTATTACACTACCAGTAAGACTCCCTAATCGGGAGATAAGCGACCGTTGGTCGCTTATCTCCACAAAAAGGCCAAAAGTTTGTTTTACCAAAATCGTCCTGATGGTGGCGCTGGATGGGACAGATGCGTTTTGATTACATGACTGTAGAGATACTGTGCGATTTGTGTGATTTTAGGGCAAAATCTGTAGGAGCAGTGTCCAAAAATGTGTTTAAAAAAATCGGCCTGAAGGTGGCGCTAAATGGGACAGATCCATGTTGATGAGATGAGTGTAGACATACTGTGTACCGATTTGCGTGATTTTAGGGCAAAATATGTAGGAGCAGTGTCTCTGTGTAGCGATTTGCGTGATTTTAGGGCAAAATCTGTAGGAGCAGTGTCCAAAAATGTGTTTTAAAAAATCGGCCTGAAGGTGGCGCTATATGGGACAGATCCATGTTGATGAGATGAGTGTAGACATACTGTGTAGCGATTTGCGTGATTTTAGGGCAAAGATTGTAGGAGCAGTGTCCAAAAATGTGTTTTAAAAAATCGGCCTGAAGGTGGCGCTATATGGGACAGATCCAAGTTGATGACATGAGTGTAGACATACTGTGTACCGATTTGTGTGATTTTAGGGCAAAAATTTTAGGAGCAGTGTCCAAAAATGTGTTTTGCAGAATCGGCCTCATGGTGGCGCTAGAAGAGGGCCATATGAGAAATGAGAGGTGGGGTCTCCGCGCCGCCGAGGCGGACGAATAGGTACCGGCCCCGGCTCTCCCGGTCGCTCCTAGCCCGAGTTAAGGCATTTTATGTGAGCTGCAGTGGAGGGGGTCCTCCACTGGGGGCGCCACCACTTTTGCATCCGTTCTGGAGCACCAGGAGTCGGTGGTCCCTGGGAATTCCCCGTGAGCAGCCCCGTTGGGGTGGTCTTTTTTGCACATTTGGTCATTTTTTACACCTGGGGGTCCCCCAGGGACCTGGGGGTCCCTGGAGCTCCGGGGGTCCTTCGAGGTTGTAGTTTGGCAGGCAAGGAGTTTGTATGGAAATGTTGGCATGGATCGGGGCAACGGTGGCGGAGATATGAGTAGGGGGAAAGTGTGACGTGTGACGAGTGACGTGACGGAGGGAAGGACAGGCTGACGGCTGGTGGAGGTTTGGATAGTAGAGAGTGTAAAAGTAACTGCGACCTACTACGGTCGCAATTAAACACACTTATTGCTAACCAGCCATGGACCCCCTTGGAAACCCCTCAGGGACCCCCAGAGGTCCCCGAACCACACTTTGAGAACCAGCCATGGACCCCCTTGGAAATCCGTCATGGACCTCCAGAGGTCCCCGAACCACACTTTGGGAACCAGCCATGGCTGTACGTGTACCAGGCTGTTGTGAACCAGCCATAGAAACCCTGGGGGTCCCCAAACCACACTTTGGGAACCAGCCATGGACCCCCTTGTAAACCCCTCATGGACCCCCTGCCTGCCTGCATGTTGATCCTATTACTTGGATGTTAGACTAGCCTACAGCTTTTATTTTGAAGTTGTGTACCATGTGACTTGACACGTGGTCACGTGACATTCATGATGACGATTTCTTTCCTGGACTTGAAAATTGAATAATGGGCCTATTTTTTGTTTGACGGTTCCAAATCAAATAATGCCAAAATATGAATCACACATTCAAAAAATTGAGCAAATTTTAAGCATTTTCCTGATTTTTTTGTGGGCTAGAAAATTGGAAAAATGGGCCCATTTTTTGATTGTTGTAATGGGGTAAGAAATTAAGAAATACCTTTTTCAAGATGTTTTTCCTTTGTCGGTTCCAAATCAAATAATGACAAAGACGAATCACACATTTAAAAAATTGAAGCATTTTCCTGATTTTTTTGCAAGCTAGAAAATTTGAAAAATTGGTCCATTTTTTGATATTCGTAATGTGGTAAAAAAATGAAAAATACATTTTTTAAAGATGTTTTTCCTTTGTCGGTTCCAAATCAAATAATGACAAATATGAATCACACATTTAAAAAATTGAAGCATTTTCCTGATTTTTTTGCAAGCTAGAAAATTGGAAAAATGAACCAATATTTGATTTTATGGGGAGCTAGAAAATTAGAAAATTGAGAGAAAAATGATTTTTTAAAATTGAATTCCTATTGAAAATCTAACGATACTTTAGTACCCTGACCCATAGCGCTCCAATTCTGCCTGTTGCTTTGATTAGCAAGTAGCAAGCAACAGGATAGTAGCCAACCACATAACAACACTACGTCATCTGCTTTGCTACTGTTGTGTTGGTCAGACGGTGAACCAATCACAGAAGACTGCCTCTTTGGCAGCGCCCATCCCAGAAACTGCCTTGGATGAAAGCAAGTTCAGACTGAATGTCAGGCTAACCCCCCCCCCCCCCCCCCTCTCCTCCCCCTCTGAATGTCCATGTTTTCATAAATGTTCATACCTGGTTTGGTGGATTTCTGTTATTATTGCTCGTCATCCGAGTTTTGACGACCACTCCTCATGGCTAAAATGGGGTTGGCATCTCCCAAAATCACTTATTTCGGGCACTCCAAAGTTCCTTTTTTCTTTATGAATCGTATATTTATAGTTCCCCGAGACCACCCAAAGTCTTGTTAGTCCTCCACATATTGACCCAGATGAGAAACGCCTGAAAACAATGACTCTTAGCCAGAACCTACTGTACCTCTTTCTCTGAATTATTATTATTAGCAGCCATAATAATAGTATTCTTCAGCATCCATAACTCGTATTGTAACTAAAGTCTTCATGTAAGGTGATTTCCAGGGGCGTTGTACACAGCAAAAGTTCCAAACCTCCCCATGCGGTGTTAATAACACAGCAGCGACGCATACAGTCTGTCATTACAGACATAGCATACATCAGTGGTATGGTCTCAATGTGTTGCATCACATCGCGTCGTGAGCTTGCAGATCTGCTGTTGTCTGGAAATCTTGAAAACAGTCGGATACATTTGAAACATCGAACAGCACAAATCTTGTATGAGGGTCCCTGACACAAAATATTTTCAGATGAGGGTCCGAAGCCAAATGCATATCAATTTGGTTGTCCCTGACACACAAATGTTTGAAAACATTGTTGATTTTGTCGACTAAAACTATGACGAAAAATGTTTGTCACTGATGAAAACGATATCAAAACAAAATAAAAACTAAGCTGTGGTGACTAAAACTAAGACTAAATATATTGACAATTTCGTCAACAAAATAAAAACTAGACTAAAACGTTAGGGAGGGACTAGTGGAGAAGAGAGTCATTTTATGTTTGGTTGCTCTCAGGTGTTGCGTGCTGAAAATAGCAGATCTACAAGCTCACAACGCACGTTGTAAGCTTGTAGATCTGCTATTTTCAGCACGCAACCAAGTGTAAAATCAGTCATTAGGATGCCATCAAGGCCTGCTAAAATACATTTCAGTTGACTAAATCAACTGTAGATTTAGTCGCCTAAATTTAGTCGACTAAAATTAGACTAAAACAAAAAAAATCAGGTGACTAAATTATGGGAGCATGTCGCTGTTACTACATGTCATCCTTTCGACACCCGACTCTAACCCTCACCCTAACCTTAACCTCCGTGGAGTGAGTCGCTAACCCTCCGGTCGAAATGATGGTCGTTCGAAAGAACGACCTAAATTATGACTAAAAGACATTTTATTCAAAAGACTATGACTAAAACTAAATCAAAATGTGCTGTCAAAAACAACACTGTTTGAAAACCACTGACATATCAGTTACAGTGTAATGCAGAGAGGAACTGACTTCCCCTGTAAACTTGTGGGCAGATTGCAGGCTGAAAGAAGACTCTCTGCTGTTTATCAACGGGGCGTTGTCATGGAAATAGATGACGGGGGGCCCGAAAGTGAGCAGATGGCAGGAGAAATCAATGGCACCGAGACAAACGAGCTGAGCCACTGATGTCCTTTAAACCCAAGATGGGATACGTGCGCCCTGCCTTACATCTTGTGTGTGTGTGAGTGAGTGAGTGAGTGAGTGAGTGAGTGAGTGAGTGAGTGAGTGAGTGAGTGAGTGAGTGAGTGTGTGTGTGTGTGTGTGTGTGTGTGTGTGTGTGTGTGTGTGTGAGTGAGTGAGTGAGTGAGTGAGTGAGTGAGTGAGTGAGTGAGTGAGTGAGTGAGTGAGTGAGTGAGTGAGTGAGTGTGTGAGTGAGTGAGTGAGTGAGTGAGTGAGTGAGTGAGTGAGTGAGTGTGTGTGTGTGTGTGTGTGTGTGTGTGTGTGTGTGTGTGTGTGTGTGTGTGTGTGTGTGTGTGTGTGTGTGTGTGTGTGTGTGGGGGAATGTCACGATTACGACATCAATGACGATTAATTGTCACTCAAATAATTGCGATTAACGATTTTGTCAATTACATTTCTGTTTGGCTTTTGGGCTTTGAAGTTGCACATGCCAGATATGACACATCTATACTATAATTTTGCGAATGTCTGAGTGAGTGTCTGTCTGTCTGTCACAGCGTTTCTCCTCAGTGGCTGGAGCAATTGATCTGAAATCGCATCACCATTAGCATATGAACACACCTAACATAACTGTGAAGCCCGTTTGTCACTTTCACAAATCATATACTGTATATTAGCATTTTTATGGTGTATCTACTATCTATTCTGCATCTAGCATGAGGCACATCTATTCTGCATCTAGCATGAGGCAACATGTTTAACCAGCTCTCTCTGTGTGTGTGTGTGTGTGTGTGTGTGTGTGTGTGTGTGTGTGTGTGTGTGTGTGTGTGTGTGTGTGTGTGTGTGTGTGTGTGTGTGTGTGTGTGCAGGCAGGCGGGTGTGTGCGCAGGCGGGTGGGCGGGCGGGCGGGGGGGGGGGGGGGGTGGGGGGGGTAGCCATTAAACGAAACGGGTATTTCTTACATTGATGCTCCTACATATTATCATGCAAGCACCAGTTAAAGTTACTTTCCATCCCTCATATACTGTATGCACAGTGCACATCCCATAACCCACACACTGCACATCATTTTGGAGCTCATATCTTTGAACGGGTAAGGGCTAGTCTATACTATAATTTTGCGAATGTCTGAGTGAGTGTCTGAGTGTCTGTCTGTCACAGCGTTTCTCCTCAGTGGCTGGAGCAATTGATCTTAAATCGCATCACCATAAGCATATGAACACACCTGACATAACTGTGAAGCCCGTTTGTCACTTTCACAAATCGTATGCTGTATATTAGCATTTTTATGGTGTATCTACTATCTATTCTGCATCTAGCATGAGGCACATCTATTCTGCATCTAGCATGAGGCAAAATGTTTAACCAGCTCTGTGTGTGTGTGTGTGTGTGTGTGTGTGTGTGTGTGTGTGCAGGCAGGCGGGTGTGTGTGCAGGCGGGTGGGCGGGCGGGAGGGGGGGGGGGGGGGGGACAGTATCTCTGTAGCCATTAAACGAAATGGGTTTCTTACATTGATGCTCCTACATCATGCAAGCACCAGTTAAAGTTACTTTCCATCCCTCATATACTGTATGCACAGTGCACATCCCATAACCCACACACTGCACATCATTTTGGAGCTCATATCTTTGAACGGGTAAGGGCTAGTTAACCTAAATATACAAAGAAATTACTGACATATTTGACAACTTTCTACTAAAAAATAACATTGATAATAATAGCAGATCTCCAAGCTCACAACTCGTCGCGATGCGACGCGTTGTGAGCTTGGAGCTTGTAGACCGGCTATTTCCACTATTTTTTACTTAAAAAAAAAACATATGAACATTTTTCAACATGGAAACGATTATGACGATCAGAAAAATATTCACGATTTTGTCAAATAATTGCGATTAGACGATTATGTAATAATTGTGACAGCCCTGTGTGTGTGTGTGTGTGTGTGTGTGTGTGTGTGTGTGTGTGTGTGTGTGTGTGTGTGTGTCTTGGTTTGTGGGTCTCTATTTGTAACATACTCTAGTCTAGATGGGGAGCGAGCATGTACGTGCAGGCCTGTGGCTTTCTGGTTCCATTTTGCTCAGACAAGCACAAAAATGCCAGTAATGTCAAAGGTTTTGTGTGTCCGACCCTCGCAACTGGTTCTGACAGCCAGGAGTGTCACACCAAATTATGGGCCCTGGGTACAAGGATTCACTCAAATCTTGTGCTTTAGCTATTGAAAAATAGCAGATATACAAGCTCACAGCGCGGCACCGAGTGCCGCGCTGTGAGCTTGTAGATCTGCTATTTTTGAAAAATCTTGAAAAGTCTTTGAATATTTCAAATCCTTCTAAGGTTTCTTGAAAAACCCATGTTCCTATGTCAGTGGTGCTCAAACCTTTTCATGTGAAGGACTCCCAACATTATATGTATTTGGCCACGGACCCCCATCTCAAAATATTTAGTTCCAGGGACCCCCCAGAAGCAAGATTTGAGTTACAAATGTTCGCTTAAAGAAAAATATATTTTCAAAGATTTGCACACATTTTCACGACTTTTCAAAAATAGCTGATCTACAAGCTTGCAGCGCCGCGCTGTGAGTTTGTATATCTGCTAATTTCAATAGCTAATGTACAAAATAATTAAGGCCCCTCCACCTTGGGCCCTAGTAACTCAGTCCCCCCCCCCCCCCTTGTGACGCCCTTGATGACAGCCACCTCCCTCTGGACAGGTTCAGTCATTGACAGTTGGCTTTTTAGCCCTATTTTATACCTTGGCTATTTGAAAATAGCCGATCCACGAGCTTGTAGATCTGCTATTTTCAAATATTTATACTTTTACTTTTTGGTACTTTAAATATATTTCGATGCCAATACTTTTGCACTTTTACTCATACATTTTGAATTCCGGACTTTTACTTACGTAATAGAGTATTTCTATATTGCAGTATTGATACTTTTACTTACCTTAGGACAGGGATTACCAACCTATGGGTCGGGGCCCACTCGTGTGCCGTGCCGGATATTGCAAGTGGGCCCCCAAATATTTGGCAAAACACTAGATTTTAATGATAATACACAGATAAGTATGTGAAGATTGCCATTCCACAATGAGATATCCACCTGTTTTAGGGGATTTAAAATAGTTCTGGAGGCAACTCAGGCAAGTAATCACTATATAGATGCATATACAGTATATAGGCTCTCTTTTTAAGAGAAGAGTCATCTGTGTTTATGAGACATATAGAGTCATTTCAGGTTGGTATCAGTAATATAAGAAAATAATAATAATGTAAAAATGTCATGGTATTTTCTTCTTTAAAACCTTGAAAAAATATGTTTCATTGTAATACCCCTCCTGTTTATCACATCAATGTATTGTTGCAGAAATTCTTATCTTGTTTTTTGTAAAGCACTCTGTAACCTTTTTATTATCACATATTATTACAAAGTTGCCTGTTAAAATAGCAGCCTACCTTCAAAACAGTCAACTACAGTATGTTGAAATTTGTCAAAGCATGATATTCAATCACATCAATGATCCATGGTCCTGCCTTTTATAAATGTTATTCAGTTCCATACAGGGGTGTGCAGAGAATGTTAGAGAGGCAGGGGCTGACATTTCTAAAAGGGCCTTTTGGTGAAAATAGCAGACCTCCAAGCTCACAACGTAGGTCGCATTTAGTATGAAAACCTGCAGAACATGTCCGTGTGTCACGCTCATGTCACGCTCCATGGCCAAGACATCTCCATATATGGAGGGAGCTGGCCTATATCTGACCTCACAGACTCCAAATATGGATAGCTGAGCTGTTCTGACATCACAATGATGACTCGACCAGTCATATTAATAGTTGAACTCTTGCTTCTTAACTGTGTCGTATTAAGAAGCTCTGATGTTTCAGCGTGACCTTCTCGCCCTTAGGGCGTCTTTCTGGTTTAATATGATGTGCATCAACAATTTTGAAAGGATGTCAATAGTTCAAGATGTTTTTCAGTTGCTGTTAATACAGTGGTTGTGGTTACGCAGCCTGAACCTCAGACTGTCCCAACTCGTTTAACTGTCTGCCTTTGCAGTACAAGCAAACATTCTTGCTGTCAAGCGTAAGGTCCAAAGGTCACTGCCTCTGTTCAGGTGTGTAGGTGTGGTCAAGGCAGAACAAGGCAGGCCAAGGCATTCTATCACTGTTTGACAACTCATAACGTGTGCCAACTGTTGGAGGAAGATCTGAGTGTCAGGCCTTTGGGGTTTTCCAGTAGTCAGAGGGAAGGGGAAGGGAGGGGAAGGGAGGGGGAGAGAGAGAGAGAGAGAGAGAGAGAGAGAGAGAGAGAGAGAGAGAGAGAGAGAGAGAGAATATCGTCACTGTCGGGCAGAAACCTCGTATCTCCAAGTCTCACATTTTTAATTTTTCACAAAGTAAAGCCCTGCTTCATCATACAAGGCCATCGCACAAAAGTAGAGAAAACAGCTGATCTACAAGCACACACCCACGACACACAGTAATATTCACAAACTTCAAGTTTATTATTGTCACGTCACAATTTTACAGCTGTAAAAGAGCGGGTGAAACACATTTCTGTACAAGCTTCCACGGATTGCAGTTTCAAAAGATAATCATAATGAAAGAAAAATGACAAATAAAACAACATGAAGGTCGAGGAAGTTATCATCGCACTATTTGACAGAGGCAGGTAGGGCAATCTGACAATCTGAACATTGGAACAGAAACAATCGACAATAAAAATCGCAAGACAACTGCCCTGTTTGGAAGGCTTACTATGATGTACTTACTTGCTATGTATACTGTACATCATAAAGAGAGGAAATGTCAGTTTGTATAATAGATTTCAAGATTGTGTTTACTTAGTTCGAACCCATGGTGTAATATTTGATTACATCAAAAGTCTCTTATCCTTTTTTAAGATTTGTTTTTGGACTTTTATGCCTTTATTGATTGGACAGTAGACTGACAGGAAATGGGGGGAGAGATGGGGAGTGACACGTGGCAAAGGTCGTCCGGATCGGGAATCGAACTGGCGCCGCCGCCAGGCATTAATGCCTATGTGGCAATACCTATATGGTATGCACCTGGACCAGTAGGTCAGCGGGCGCCCCTAAAAGTCTCTTATCCTTAACTAGTAATCTTCTGGTAAATGTCAATTAGCCCTCATAAAGTTTAACTACGGTAGCAGTGAGAGAGCGTGTTTGTTTTAGCTGCCAGAGAGACAATAGGCTAGTGAGCGGATCTGGTTTTACTTACAGTACACAGCTTCTGTAAATCGTTGCTTTCTGTGATTGTTTGCACATTTTCCATTGTGTCTCATTGGTATATAATTATTATTCTCTAGTTTTTGAGCGATGCTAACCGCTCCTACGTCTGGCTTTGTGTGTCCCTACATGTGTGTCCGTAGTACGATGTCCCTATGTCCGTACTGCCCTACAAAGGCAGAGTGCAGTAACTACGTTTTCAGACACACCGACTTATTTGTGTCGCCCAACTGTCAAATTAGCCTTCATGATATTGGGGGATGAACAGTTAGCACAAGAACAGATATATAATCAGTGTAATATCACTTTTATGTCTTTATCTCGTTTGGCTGATCAGCTGTAACACTTTTAACCCATTTTTTGTGAAATTCGTAAACGTAGTTACTGCACTCTGCCTTTGTAGGGCAGCGTAGTATGAGACTAACGTCACACGAGATTAACGCCATAGAAAGTACGCAGAAACCAACATCACCACAGCTGAAGTCATGGACAGAACGGCCCATACCAGGAGATAACGTCACTGTCGTGCAGAAAACTCGTATCTCCAACTTTCAAATTTGTAATTTTTTTTTCGCAAAGTAAAGCCCTGCTTCACCATACAAAACAGCAGATCTACAAGCACACAACGCCTCGCACCGCGAGGCGTTGTGTGCTTGTAGATCTGCTGTTTTCACTAGTTTAGATCATTTTTAAAATGATAAATACAAAACGAACGGTTTTGGACATACAAGGTTTCCACCCGACAACGACGATATGCTTGTGTGTTGTGTTTGATTCACTTCGCACAGGTGTGATTTTTCATGTTGTGAAGGTTTACCTTACAGGCCTGACCATGAAGCAGTTGGTCTTTCCTTCACAGTTAGACATGCAGTTTCATCTCATTATTCTAGCGTGACTTCCTCGCTTTTCATCCACACATAAGAGTTCGTTCAGGCCTCATCATGACATCTCACAAAGACAGGAACTGCAATCCGGTAGCAGACAATGCGTGGCCTTGGACATGAGCCCAGTGGATCTCCATAAGACCAAGAGAGACTGTCACTCTCATTGTTAAAAAAAAAAGCAATAGTTTCCAAAATACTTCCCGTAAGCCACTGGAGTGCTTCTGCGGAACCAATTCCAGTGCCCATGCTAGGAAACAGCCAACAGGACCTCAGTTCATGTAATCCCTTCGTGCGTCTAGTGCACTGGTTCTCAAAGTGGGGTTCGGGGACCCCCAGGTGTACTTGAGAGGAAACTTTACAGGTCTGCGTTAAATTCAAATGAGGGTCAGTGGGCCAATGCATTTCAAACTGGGGGTCCATGACATTAAAAGGGTTGAGAATAACTGATAATAATTACCAGTAAGACTCCCTAAACGGGAGATAAGCGACCGTCAGGTCGCATGTAAAAATCAGCCTGATGGTGGCGCTAAATGGGACAGATCGATGTTGATGACATGACTCTAGACATACTGTGTACCGCTTTGCGTGATTTTAGGGCAAAATCTGTAGGAGCAGTGTCCAAAAATGTGTTTTGCTAGAATCGGCCTCATGGTGGCGCTAGAAGAGGGCCATGTGAGAAATGAGGGGTGGAGGTTTGGCAGCCATGGAGTGTGTGTGCAAAGTTTGGCATGGATAGGGGCAGCGGTGGCGGAGATATGAGTAGGGCAAAAGTGTGACGTGACATGACATGACGTGACGTGACGTGACAGACTTACTGTCAGGGTCCCTGCCCTGTTATTACCAGTAAGACTCCCTAATCGGGAGATAAGCGACCGTTGGTCGCTTATCTCCACAAATAGGCCAAAAGTTTGTTTTACCAATTATCAAGACATACGGGCAGTTGACAATTTGCCATGGTTACTCATTGAAGTTGAATCTCCATATATGGAGATAACCTACGCATGACACTAAGTCTGACCTCACCAGCCCATATTTGGGCATGAGCAACTTATGTCTCCATATATGGAGATATGAAGACATCACACAGTCCTCAGCCGATGATGTGGCGTGATGTCATACAATACACAAACGAGCCCTACAGTATAAAGGGGCAATTCTTGCCAGGAAAGAAGCATTTCTTCGACTCAGACCTTATCGCCAGGGTTGGCTTATAGCAGCTGTCGGTAGATAATGCCGGTCTTATATAAGGGTCATTTGTGTACGGTGTGATTTGCCATGGTTACTCATTGAAGTTGAATCTCCATATATGGAGATAACCTACGCATCACACTAAGTCTGACCTCACCAGCCCATATTTGGGCATGAGCAACTTATGTCTCCATATATGGAGATATGATGACATCACACAGTCCTCAGCCGATGATGTGGCGTGATGTCATACAATACACAAACGAGCCCAGATATGAGCAGGGCAAAGGTGGACGTGACGGACGGCCGGTGGAGGTTTTGATACTAAACTGCGACCTTACGGTCGCAATGATTAGTTATGCAGCGACAGTAATGAGGGAGACTGTTCGTTTGGCTGGAGACTGGTGACGACAGCGGAACGGGAGCCGGCCCCGCCCACTCCCGATTCCATAAAATGGCGACTTCTGCTATGCTACAACGAGTCCTGGTAGCCGCAGGGCTCCACCGCTGAGCTGCATTGTGTTATTTTGTGTTTGAATTACTACCTTGGTTCAGACCCGTCAGAAACGGTCTTCTTTTGGTTAAGTTGTGTCTTTTTCGTTTCCTTATATTTAGCTTATTATTATTACGTTTCATTTGTGTTGTTTTGGGCCAGGGTTTGTGTTGAGCCAATTCTTTGTAATTGTTTGTGTCGCGGCGCCGCCGCCGGCCGCTCACTGCTTGAGCCCTTACTATTGACAGCATTCCTCCTCTTCTAATTATTATAATGTATTAAAGCCTCGTAGTAATATAATATATTTATCCTAGATACCACCTACAGATATATATTTGCTACTATTTTAATATATTTGTATGAAGAAAAGAGCATTTTTGTACTACACTCAACACTTATTGTAATAAATCTTTTGTATTGTTGCGAACTGGTGTCAAGTAAATATGTTTTGATCCACTACGAGCCATGGGTCATAACACTTACAGTACAGACTGACAGCCGGTGGAGGTTTTGATAGTAACTGCGGTCGCAACAATTGAGAATAGTGTGCAGCGTAACGCTTGATCTACCTTCTGCAGGCAATAACATAGTATCAAAATTAAACAGCTTTTCGTGTTCCCTCAGTAAAGTGTGCGTGCGTCCATGCACACACACACACACACACACACACACACACACACACACACACACACACACACACACACACACACACACACACACACACACACACACACACACACACACACACACACACACACACACACACACACACACACACACGGCTCCAGTCCACCCATACTAGCTATAATTGAACATTCCTTCTCTGGAGCCAAAGCCTCCCGCTGAACATTCCACAGACATTAGAGCAGGCTGCCGCAGCAGATGCAAATTACTGTACCCACGGTCCCATTATATTGTGTCATTACACACACACACACACACACACACACACACACACACACACACACACACACACACACACACACACACGCACACACACACACACACACACACACACACACACACACACACACACACACACAACTTATCAGGGGATGTGGTTTACAGTAGATTGGACGTTACGAGTGATGATTCCGTTTCGAAGCGCCTCTCAGAAGCGTTAGGGGGTATAGACCTGTTTGGGGGAGTGTTGTAGGCTACGTTGCAGTTACTCATGCTACCGTACAGGGCTTCGGATCAAAGGAGTCCACATGAGTCACTTACTGTAAACCCCCAGATGCTCTGTCGTACGCCAACTGGCGGAAACAGCCGCAAACCGGCTCGAAGGAAGTGCAAGTTTTGGGTGGTCATAGCTGAATGGGTAGAGAACCCGCATGGGAGGCAGAAAGTTCCAACTTGATTCCTGGCCCTGACAACGTGTTGAGAGTAGGGGTGTAGTTGTCCCGATTTAAAATGATGCAAACACGGAACTGAAAGTGCCTATGATTGGCCTCTAGTTGCGCTGTTCTGGCACCAGAAGCAACATGTTCTCCATAGGATTCCATTCATTTCCCCCGGACTCTTACATTTGATTTTCTTACCTTAATAAACATTGTCATATACTTTATGGTACCTGTCGCTAGTTTAAAGCCTCGTTTCAATCACCATGATTCGTGTTTTGTGAAAATATGGTCCAATTTATGTTATATTTGATGTTATAGCAGGGTATGCTGTAGGAGGGGCTTGTGATCATAGGCTTGTGATGATTCTTCTTCATGTGCTTTATTTTCGGCAAGCTCAAGACAACGTCCCATGTATCCCTGCGGTTGCACGTGACCGTTGGCAGCCACTAGCATTCCTTTGGTAGCATTAAAACAATGATGGCGGCACCCAACGGCCAAAAAAGCTTTATTTGCGCAGCATAGAAACCAATGGCTTTCCACTGTCCATATTTTTTTACAGTCTATGGTTGAGATGTTCCTGAGCAAGACTTCCCTATCTGCTACCCCCTGCGCTCACTTAAGAAGCACTCAACTGGTTGAAGCTGAAACTTAATTCCTCTGTGGGATGAAACAGGTATAATTATTATTATTATATTACTAGAAGCTCGGGCGGCCGAGCGTCTAGTCGGCAACCTGGCCAACTCCGGAACGATGTAAATAGGGAATGAATGCCCTGCCCTTTAATGCAAACCCCATTATACCTGTTGTCATAGGACCCGTTTTGACCATCTGTTTGCCTGTGTCTATTTATGCCCTTATGAAGATATCTGTCTGACTGCATCCATTTTATGCCCATATATGGAGATCTCTGTATCTGCCTGACAGTCGGCCGGGCACTGCATTACCTGCTGCGGCGGGGAACGCGCGTGCCGAATCTGAAGCCGATGGGACGAACGGTTCTCGAGATACGCAGATTACATACATACATACATACATACATGCAGAGACTTCTCGCATTTATTGTAAGATTATTATTACCAGTAAGACAGCCTAGGGCCAAAAGCGACCTCGCTCTTGCGCAGAACGGAATTCACACAATTCATTTGCAAGTGCGATTCGAGTTGCGGTCGGTTGTTTAAGTTGGACTGGTTAAACTGACACAATATGTCCATATATAGGGGCATTCCCAGGTATGGGCTTAATATTGATGGCATAAAAGGCATTCTATTGTATGGGAATTCCCAGACATTAAGCTTAAATCTCTCTAAACCATTTCCTATTGATTCTATGAGGAAGGATGTGCATGGTGCAGCAGTATGACAAAGGGGAATTTGTTCACTCGTTGACCTTCTCACTCCTCCTCTGTTGTTCATGTCATCACACATTAAATAAAATAAACTAAACTAGTGAAAACAGCCGATCTACAAGCATACAACGAGGCGTTGTGTGCTTGTAGATCGGCTGTTTTCGCTACTTTGTGCGACGGCCTTGTATGATGAAGCAGGGCTTTACTTCGCGAAAAAACGTACAAATTTGAAACTTGGAGATACGAGGTTTCTGTCCGACAGTGACGGTATGTATATTAAAAAGATTAATGTAAACCGTAAATGCTGTGATCCTGCCGCCGTTTCCAAACTTCAACTCTGCTTGTCTCCATTAGAATCCATTCTATTTCTCTGCTTCTTTCAATTATACTCTGTTATTCCCACTAGCAAAGAATCAATTGGCACTCACTTATTCAATGAAAAGTAAAGAAAGATTAAACGGAAAACAAACAAAAGAATCTATTCTACTCTGTTCTCCTGTAATTGAATCTCTGCGTGTAAATAAAGTGCCCAACCATGATTTATCGGTTTATCTTTGCGCCGAGCACCACAGATAAGAGCTGGAGTACGGAAAACCCAAATACTAAGGGGGTCGTGTTATTTCGCGTCCTAATATGGCCATGGTGCCATTTAAACCGAGGCTCTGCGAATGAGGTAAGAGAGAGAGAGACTGAGTGCATTCCAGCCAGAACTCCCAGAGGAAAAGGGCCCGCTGCTGACGCCTACGCCACGAAAACAAGAGAACAACGCGCTGACCTCAGATGGCATTCTGAAAAACACTCAGGGGCGTCAATTGGGCATGGCAGGGGTATGCAGCTGCCATACCCTGGGTCCAGGGGGGAAAATAAAAGTTACTTTTAAATATAAATCCATGAATGTCTCTTTGTCTATCTGTTCTGGTTATTATGTTGTTAAAGTACAGTAAAATAACTACAAATGCAAAATGTAACAAAATGGTCACTTTAACAAGGTATAATTATATTCTCCACACTTGTATTCTTCTCCCCATCTTGACTGAATGGTATATTCCCAGGTTCCGCAGGTCAGCTGCACAGGTGCAATGCATTATTGTTAATTTTGGCACATTTACTAACATGCAAGTTTAGCTGCACTTGAACAACCATTCCAGGCTGCCACATCCAGCCCAAGAAACAGGTGAAAAATAGAATGTACTTCTTAAAATAAAAGTATCATACCTGTTGCTAAGGTATGGCAACAAGACTGGTGTCTTGCACACGCACGAAGGCGCACATGCAAGACACCAGTCATGTTGCCATACCTTAGCCTTTTCTGAACTGACGCCACTGAAAACACTGACAAGGGAGAGAGAGAGAGAGAGAGAGAGAGTGAAAGACTGTTGACAAGCTTGTTTGTTGAGTGTTTCTGTTGTGTTTGTGTGCTGCTTGTGTGTGCAATACACAGGCCAGCGTGCTGTTCTTTCACGAGGGAAGCCCACACCCAGCGTTTCTAACAGTTGAGAGCGTTTTCTATAACAGTTGAGAGTGTACCCCTACATGCATATTCATGCGTTTTTCTCCCTTGATTTACCTGCCAAAACCTCAATCCATCACCCAGCTGCGCACTTGCTCGCACGCGCACACGCATGCACACAAACGCACACGCGGGGGTCGCGTCTACACAGTATTTTTTGGTGTTCGGACAACCCCATTACCATTGTAAAAGCACACTTGTTTGGCTTGGATTGGATTTTGTGGTCTAAAATTGAGAAAGTGTATCAACATTTGATGTATCAAAATGTTTATCTCACAATTGGCAAAAAATAAGTCAGAATTATGTTTTTTTTAAGACTAGTAGGCCTATTTATATTTGACAACAGGCAAAACAATCTGAAGTTTTAAAACTATGGTATTGATCTGACATTTGGCCAAAAAGTCAGAAATCAGAATGTTTGGAAAGTTGGGTTTATGCTATAAATTACTGCAATAGAATGAAGTTTTATGACTATAGTAAATTTTGTGACATCACAGTCTAACTCTAACAATATTTTCTAACCATAAAAAGACTATCCTCTCAATGTCCATTTCTCAAGTTGTACTGCAGTTTGACCCTCACAAGTATAGCAATAAAGTACTAACACACACGCACGCACACACACACGTACGCACGCGCACGCACACACGGGCAAACAACAAAAGCCACTAATGAGCAGCCGTGCCACACAGATCAGTGAAACGGCATGACAGCTGTGCCGGCAGGGGGGGCCTCCCATTGGTCGGCTGTTGGCCGGCGCGCAGTGACCGGTAGCCCCCACACACACACACACACTGATCACACAATGGCACGCCTGGATTTACCCGCCACAGTCGCACACTACTAGCACTGTACACTGGATAAAAGGAGGGGAGGAATCAAAAAGAATGGGCCAAAAGAAAAAAGCTAAACGGGTGGGTGGTGGAGGCAAGGGTGTCGCACCAAATTCTGGGCCCTGGGTACTTTAACTATTGAAATATAGCAGATATACAAGCTCTGAGTGCCGCGCTGCAAGCTTGTAGATCTGCTAATTTTGAAAAATCGTGAACATCTGTGCGAGTCTTTGAATGTTTCAAATCCTTCTAAGGTTTTTTGAAAAACCTATGTTACTATGTCAGTGGTGCTCAAACCCTTTTGTGTGAAGGACCCCCAAAATGACATGTATTTGGCCACGGACCCCCATCTCAAAATATTTAGTTCCAGGGACCCCCCCAGAAGCAGAATTTGAGTTACAAATGTTCGCTTAAAAAATACAGACTGTATATTCAAAGATTTGCATTCATTTTCACAACTTTTCAAAAATAGCAGATCTACAAGCTCGCAGCACGGCACTCGGTGCCACGCTGTGAGCTTGTAGATCTGCTATTTTTCAATATCTAAGTATAAAATAATTAAGGCCCCTCCACCTTGGGCCCTAGTAACTCAGTCCCACTTTCCCCCCCTTGTGACGCCCCTGGGTGGAGGTGGTGAGTGGGTGGGTGGGTGGGTGGGAGTTCCAAAAGGAATGTGAGGCTAAAGCCCGGCTTCCTGTAAAACCACAGAGCATTTCCGACCCGAGCATTGTGAGACGTTTTGGACTTTCACACGCTGAAAGGTTTTCCTTATACAGTATGTCCTATTAACTCATATAGTGCCAATCCCGCGAAGACTCGTGAAATGTAATAGAGTATCCGCAGTGCCAATCCCGAGTATACTCGTGAAAAGTAATATATTACTGTAACGGCGGATACATTACCGAGAAGAATGGCCGGAGGTCCGGAGACGAAATCCGTCGCTGATTTCGCATCATCACGGCTCCACGAGCACAAAATAGTCCCATCCATAACATTGAGGTGGACGGGGGATCTCATCTTTAATGTCCATTATCTCAAAACTACACTTTAGAAGCTAGGATGGAGGCAGATGCTCGCTTATGTTACATAGTTATAAAAGCTCCCGGTCCGCCATTACACAACTTCACGTGGACAAGGATCGGTTCCGGCGCAGGACCCGATGACGTCAGACCGGAAGTGATTGCGCTGTGGACTTCTGGCCTTCAAAATAAGATAACGGGGGTGATGCCAACCTGAGACTGGCATCGTGGACTTTATAATCCGTTAATTTCATGGGCACTAATAGTTTGCTGTTGTTTTTCTTTTTTAATACATTTCCTTCAAACCAATGAACAGTGTCCCATATTTTGGGCATGTCAAACTAGTGTAAAAGATGAATATCGTCGTTGTCGGGTGGAAACCTCGTATCTCCAAGTTTCAAATTTGTACGTTCTTTCGCAAAGTAAAGCCTTGCTTCATCATACAAGGTCGTCGCACAAACTTAGTGAAAACAGCAAATCTACAAGCACACAGAACGCCTCGCGGTGCGAGGCGTTGTGTGCTTGTAGATCGGCTGTTTTCGCTAGTTTAATCACTTTTAAAATGATAAATGCAAAACGAACGGTTTTGGACGTACAAGGTTTTCATCCGACAACGACGATATTCTGTGGAAGTAGACGCACATTCTGTGGAAATACCTAGATCGGCAATTAATAGACAATGAAAACCGGCACATCTTGTCCGTATCTTGTCCGTAACGCATCAATGTCTATATCTGCTGACCTATTTCTTGACATTGTGACTTCACATTGTTGTGACATCACCTCATCAAAGATTAAACCCTGGATATCCATACATGGAGACGACTGGATCATCACCCACATCTCCATATATGGAGCTGACCGCTACATCAGATTCTTAGATGAAGGGCAACCACACTAATAATGAATTGCATTTTTATAGCGCTTTTCTAAGCAAGTTGCGAACTCAAAGCACTTACAATGGTCCATTCATTCATACATTGGGAGGTGAAGCGGCGAACAGTCAACGCCAGCGTCCTCACTTCCCACATTCACACACCAATGGTGGCAACTGACAAGCTAACACCATTGGAGGCAACGCAGGGTTCAGTGTCTTGCCCAAGGACACTTCGACATGTAGACAGGAGTAGCTGGGATGTGAACCGCCGACCCACGGATCATTGGCCACCCCACTCTACTTCCTGAGCCGCCCCACATAATAGAATCCCTTTTATGCCCATCAATATCATTTACTGCTTATGACAATGACGAGCTATATAAATGGGTCCACTCTGCCTATGACAAGTATGACGAGTTGTAAAAATACTGTAATCGCTATAAAACAATTAAAGTATGATTGCCGATTCGCCGTCATTCATTCTCTATGGACGGGCGCTACTCACAAAAAACGGATCCGGATGTTTCAAACCGAAAATGGGGGGGGCGGGACAACGGCGCCTTTTATCCGGTCTGCCGAAATGCCATCCGGTTCAATGTTATGCAACGTCCACGTGGCGTGCAATCGGATTCGCTTTGGGCATTGGAAGGCTGCAGTGTTTTGTTGCTTAGCATGACTGGATCGTATTGCGAACGCAATCGGTGAACCATCGCGCACGAGATGCGTGCACATGCCCACGTTAAAGGTAGGCAAAATCCTGGCGGTGTGGACCATTAGAAGGGTCTTAAAATAGCAGTAAATGAGTTTAAAGGAGTAGTTCACACCCAAAATGACTTTTTTTCTATTGGTTACTCGACTTGAATTCATTTTTTTTTTGTTATTGTCGCATTCCTAAGCCAGTAATTTGATTATAATAAATGTACCCCCATTGATTCCGGTAGGGGACCCAAAGTGTCTCTGGGTCCCCTATCGGAATCAATGGGGGCTTTATTGGCTTAGGAATGCGACAAAAACAAAAAAGAAATCCATGAATGTGAGTAATCAATAGAAAAAAAAAGTCATTTTGGGGGTGAACTACTCCTTTAAGCCCATTTACTACTCAGTAAAACCCTCTGTGTTAATCTAAACACTGACGTTCTCAGAGTTACAAATGGATTTTTGCACTGTGTAGAAATATATGTCTTAACTACGTATGTGAAAATGTATTTTGCGGATATATTTTCAAATGCGTTTTATTTGTATTTGGGGAGCGGAAAAAAGAAGAGGCTCACAGGCAGAAAGATGTCATACACAAAACAAAATTCTCAGGAAGAAAAAGTTTGAGAACTTCTGATTTAGAAGGCATTCGTTATGGGCCTCAGGTCTTAATGGGTTAAAGTACACCTCCGAGGATTTTGGGTCATGACCGAAAGTATAAGGTCTCGGGTACAAGCGTCCGAAATGGGTTCCCTCAGACAGGTGGCTGGTATCTCCCTTAGAGATAGGGTGAGCCCCGAGAGAGACTTGGAGTAGAACCGCTGCTCCTTCACTTGGAAAGGAGCCAGCTTAGGTGGTTCGGGCATCTAGTACGGATGCCTCCTGAGCGCCTTCCTAGGAAGGTCCTCGATGCACGTCCCACTGGGAGGAGACCCCGTGGCAGACCAAAGACCAGATGGAAGGATTATATCTCCAAACTGGCCTGGGAACGCCTCGGTATACTCCCAGAGGGAGTGGAGGAAGTTGCTCAGGATAGGGAACTCTGGAAATCCCAGTTGGAACTGTTACCCCCGCGACCCGATTCCGGATAAGCGGTTGAAGATGGATGGATGGATGGATTTTGTTGTGTTTCGTCCATATCTGACACATTCAGGGGGAGGAGAGTGAAACTGTTTGAGTGTTTGTTTATAAAAGCTCCAGAATGAATGCATCACACAAACAAAACAAAACAAAAACTCGGCGACGGGTGGAATGCAGCTATTAGCACACAAACACTTACACACGCATGCACAAACATGCACACACTCTCTGACACACTCACGCACGCACGCACGCACGCGCGCGCGCACACACACACACACACACACACACACACACACACACACACACACACACACACACACACACACACACACACACACACACACACACACACACACACACACACACACACACACACACACACACACAACCCTTGATTGTTTTTAAACGTCAGTTTACACGCCAGCTAGAATGTGTTTTTTCCACCCTTCAGCTGGAGGTGATACAATAGCAGTAATGGTATTTCAACCATGATATCATCTCTGAGGAATGTGGGCTGCCCCTTCCTCCACGGCTCCGAACACCAATCAGGTTAACCTGGCCATTTCAGCAGCGACGAGTTGCCACATCCACAGGGGCGTCGCACCAAATTCTGGGCCCTGGGTACAAGGATTCACTCACATGTTGTGCTTTAAACTATTGAAAAATAGCAGATATACAAGCTCGCTGCGAGCTTGTATATCTGCTATTTTTCAATAGTAACCATAAAATAATGAAGGCCCCTCCACTACACCTTGGGCCCTAGTAACTCGGTCCCCCCCCCCCCTTGTGACGCCCCTGGTGTTGCCACATCAACAGGGTCCTCTTTCCTTTTCTAACCTTATTATAACTCGGAGCTAAAGAACCACTGTCTTGGTGTACTTCAGACTGCTGCCATTGTTTGAGGAATGTGGGCGGGCTGATACTCAGCGGAGAGGGTGTACTTGATATGTTGTGGTGTTTGTAATAATAGATGATTGCAAATGACACAGCAATCGTTGTCGTGAGCTTGGAGGTCGGCTATTTTCGGTGTTGGATACCACACTGAACTAAGCATAATCAAGTCAATACTGAGACTTAAAGGAGTAGTTCACCCCCAAAATGACATTTTTTCTATTGATTAGTCACGCCATGGAGACTAGAGTTCAAAAATATTTTTAGTTTTTTGTCGCATTCCTAAGACCAAAATGTGATAACAATAAATTTACCCCCATTCGTTCCAGAATCAATGGGGTAAATTTACTCAAATCAATTTTTTGTCTTAGGAATGTGACAAAAACCAAAAAAATATCTCTCCATCGCATGAGTAATCAATAGGAAAAAAATCATTTTGGGGGTGAACTACTCCTTTAAGACGGCATGGATTTCTACAAATGGGGGCAATAGACCGTTTGTCAGCCTTCTGATTGGTCCCTGAGACTCCCTGACTGGCCAACCAGAAAAAAACATTCACTTTTTGCTATCGGGGGTGGAGTTTGTGCAGTGGAGAATGTTAAATGTGGCTTTCAAAACTGTCCGCAGTGCGCGACACGGCGATCGCCCGGTACGGCCGCGATCTCGGCCGTGAGCATATCAATGGTCTAAGAGTCACGATTGGGTACATATATTTTAAATGGGCAGAATTACGAAAAGCCAGCCTATTATGTGAGGTTAGGATTATAGTTCTGTCCTCTTCCTACCCAGGATGCAATGCGCGGTCTATTCTCTTTCTGATCCAGAGGATTAAACTAATTAAAACATTTATTTTCGGGGGGAAAACTACTGTTTTGCTATGTAATTACTGTACCTTTTTCTTCCCTTTTTATTAATATCACGTAGATGTGTTTTTTGTGGTACTTTATATAGCTGTAATGAGGCTATGAATGAAAAAAAAATCCCATCCACTACCACTATAAAAGAATCTGCAAAGAGGATTCTGTCCCACTGGGATTAAACAAATTAAAACATATATTTTCGGGTAAACCCCCTGTTTTGCAATGTAACTACTGTACCTTTGTCTTCCCTTTTTATTAATATCACCTAGATGTTTTTCCTTTGGTACTTTATATAGCTGTAATGAGGCTATGAAGGGGAAAAAAAATCCCATTCACTGCCACTATAAAAACAATCTGCCCAGGGTCAAATGTCCTATCATAGTAACAGGGCAGAATGGGGCGGGATTTGCAAAAGGGCTTATTCTCTCAACATCAGATGCTGCATTCCATTCATATTGAATGGAATTTAATTGACTCAATTTAATTGAACTGGATGGAATGGAATCAAATTGATTATATGTGTCCCAATTTGGCTGGGAGCCAGTCATCTCGGGAAGTGTCATTATTCCCTACAGCCAATATGACGTTTTTTTTTTTTCTCTCTAAAAAGATAATGCCACAACAGCATCTCATAATATCTAGGCTACATTTCACTTAAACGCCAGAGCTTAACTCTGCATGTAAATAAGACTTTTTTTAATTAATGTGAGAGATCGGGACAATTCTGTTGGTCCTCCCAGCCATGTAGCTACAATGCATTGTTTATTTTTAATCAAGCCTCAGTTTGTCAGCCCTTTGTAGTCAAATGCGGTAAAATCGGGACTCCATTACCTAGCGTTGCAAACCACAGTATTTATCCCATTAATGTAGTGCCACGTATGTTCCAAATGAACCACGTTACGTTGTTATAATGATTTAATCTATTATTTATTTATTTATTTATTTATTATTGGGCTGTTTCTGGCGCTTTTCTTCTTCTCGAGTTTGGAAAAAAAGGATCCGTTCCGTTTCCTGCCTGAGCCGGATGCGAGGAGTCCTTTGTTGTCACTGCTTAGCAATAGCATTGACTCAGTGTCATGATCGTAAACTGTCTAGTTTTAACGTTCAGAGCGTTTTCTTTTTGGACAATAAAAACATTGACAGCCAGGGGGAAAAAATCCATGAAGGACACGGAATGCAATCGTTCACTCGCCGTTGGAAAATTGACTTATTAGACTATTCTGGATGAGTGGCTAACGGCTAATGCTAACGTTAGCTAGCGCTAGCTGCAGGCTAACGCAGGCATGGTATACACAATTACACATGGAATAAAACGGCGACCCAACTATATTGTTGCTCTTCTACAAGCTCACAACGCGAGGAGGTTAAGTCTGTCAGAACCGTCAGATTATCCTTCTGACTGAAGTTACACAAACACTGATTATGTTACATTTAGCACAGTTAGCCTGACCAATTTAGATAGGGCACGAGTTACGGTGTTGCGCACGTAATAAATTCACTTCAACCTGGTGTTGAGCAGTTAAACCTATTTGCTACGTACGTCTACACAAACGTTCATATTTCAAAGATAAAGTGCTTACTGAAGTCTCACAGATGTCACAGTATGGTACGCTCAAGCAGAATTACCCGTATCTTTCGTATTGTTTAATAAACAGCATTTTAATCCGATCAGACGCCATTTTCTGTTGTTTTTCAGCCATGCGACCCCATCGGTTGCGAGGTGTACTGCACTTAGATACATTAATACCTTTTTAAGGAAACGACGACCGATCGGATTAAAATGCTCCTCGTTAAATAATACGATCATTACGGGACATTCTGCTGGAGCGTACCCTATGGTGACATCTGTGAGCCTTCACTAAGCAATTTATCTTTGTAATCTGACCGTTTGTGTAGACGTACGTAGCAAATTGGTTAAACTGCTCAACAGCAGATTGTGTTGAATTCACGGTTGGCGCAGCGTAGCGTCTTTACATTTAGCCCAATAATGCTATATAGGAAGAATCTTATTTACCTAAGTAAAAGTATATGCCCACTGCAATTTAGATATACTCTGTTACAAGTAGAAGTCCGGTATTAAATAAACATATGTTTTTTAATACTACAATAACAGCTGAAGTGGTTAATGTATGTTTTGGACTATTAAAATCAAAATCTACAAAGCAATAACTAAAGTTTAAAACATACATAAACCACTTTAGCCCTATGTTATACCAAGGCTATTTGAAAATAGCCGATCTACAAGCTCACAACGCATTGCGGTGCGACGCGTTGTGAGCTTGTAGATCTGCTATTTTCAAACATTTTGTACTTTTACTTTTGGTACTTTAAGTACATTTGGATACCAATACTTTTGTACTTTTACTCAAGTACATTTTTAATTCTGGACTTTTACTTGTAACAGAGTGATTCTACATTGCAGAATTGATACTTTTACTTAATTATAAAATGTAGGTACTTTTTCCACCACTGTGTAAACGTTTGTGTTCTCATGCCAATAAAGCTTCTTTGAATTGAAGATTGAATTGAAGATTGCTCCCCATGTGGCGGAGTCAGGTCATTGCAGGTTAGACATTTACCGTAAATGCTCTAATAATATCCTATATTTAATAAAGAACCGGACCTGCTTTAATTTCCGGGTGCGCAATTGAATTAAGTAATTAAGAGCCGACGCTCCAATAAGAGCCTCCTTTTTCCTCTTTTTTTTACGTTACGTATCATTCAGGAGTACCTTTCTCCACTCTGTCTGTCTGACTGTCACTCACATCCCAAGCCAGCTGTTACGGTGATTTACCGTACACTGTCTACAAACTGCGCAGTGATATTTGGACGCCGCTCATTTCACGTTCCGTTTGGCAAAGACGGATGACTTTGGCAACTTACCGGGGCGCGTGCGTGTGCGTAGTCCTCGCGAACATCGGCGTGGGTCATCCACGCCGCACATGAGATCTTTAGCGTGGAAGTTTAATCCAAACAGTAAATGAAGCTCAATGAAGCTAATGCGGCTATACTAGTATCCATGCTAGTATCCTGTGGTTCCTGTTTACCAGGGAGAGTCGCATCTGAATGACGAAACGAGCCGCTGAGCTTGATGGGAAATGTAGTGTTTTTTATTCCCCAGCAGTATGCTGTGTGGACTGTATTCTATTCTGATACACATTATGAGGAGCTGATTTTCAGTATGAATTGGTTAATGCAATACAATACAGCAGAATGTTATCTCTGTATGAGCCTTTCTATGATGATTTTCCAATAAAAACGCTTTTCTTTATAAATAACCTAATATATAATATATAATATTTATATTTTTTTCCAAAAATACGGTATCTAATAAAAAAAATCTGATCTGAATCATTCTGATATTTTTGAGAAATAGGAATAAAAGCCTTGTCTCTTATACTGTCCTGCTTCCAACAAGAGCCTGGTGCCCGCTACTCTTGAGACAAATAATAGCCCGGGTTCCTATAAGAGAATTTACGGTATTTAAAACTTGAATATCTCAAAAGTACTATTTCAGCATGGCATCATTCTATAAGCCATATCTTCAAAACTGTTGGGTCAATCTCCACAACCAATATATCATTTTGTAGCTATGATCCCCAGCTTTCAAATGAAATGAAAACATGAAAATGAAAAAAAAAACAATGACTAGCCGCCAGCTGTGCTGGGACACATATTAATAGCGCAGGGGCGAAAATGGGGGGTGACAAGGGGTTTTTGTCACCTTCCAGGTCCAATTTCGTCCCCTCCATTCACTTCCAGAAGTCCCCCCCGTCTCCCCCAGTCAGGGACCCCCAAGCCAAACTTTTAGGGGTCTGAATTCTGAAAATCACGCACTAAACGCGAGCGATAATGTTTGAACCCCCCCCCCCCGTCTAAAATCACCAAATGGTTCGGTCCAGTGCCCTGAGTGGTGCGTGTTCCCCACACTCCCAAGCCCCCACCATTGCGCTTAGGTTCACCGGGAAATACGCGGTCGCAGCCTGTATAGCAGTTTACAGTTGACTCTCAGACAGGGCCGGTGGCAGCCCACAATGGCTGAGGGTGCTATGCTTTAAGTGAAGGATACCCAACTCAAATCGGCCAGGTGAAAACAAAAGGCTAAATTTGCATAGCAATGGGAGTGTGTGCCAAACCGGTTGTGGCCAGCCAATGCTGATCTACTGTATTATAATGTAAATTTCGGGAATTACTGAGAGGTGGGGGTGCTCCCTGGCCAAAATGAGGGTGCAAAGCAGGCCTCAGCACCCTCGTAGAACCGGACCTGCTCTCAGAGTGAGTGATGACATCATAATGTGGCGACTTTGTTTTGGCTGTGGTGTGGAAGCATGTTTGGAGGAAGGACAGCGTGATTTTTTCATTGGACAGCTGGAATGGACTAAAGCACAACTACTGACTGTGGACGTCGCATATTAATAAAAGTAATTGCTCTTTTGGAATTCCAAAGGTTTGGTTTGTTTTCTTGTTTCTGGATCTGGACAATGACATTTGACGCTATGGACATTTATTGGAATTAAATGGATACCGACCTCACAACCTGTCCCAAGTTGCTACAGAACTAGAACTGTACATTTCGGGAGGACCAAGTTGACCAACAAGCAACAATGGTAACTATTTACTTTTTCCCTAAGTTGTGACTTTCTGATGAAGTGTTTTTTCATGTAAGCTTTGGTTGTGTTGGTTATTGCAGTAGTGATAACTTGAAAAGTAAATAAATAATACATCATAAAACCGTTAAGGCCCGTATCTGAAGGAAAATGAGGGGGGAAAACCGCCCGAAAACCGATCTCTGCACGCAAAAAAAACGAAATCGGGCTTCACGCGCGCGCGCACACGCACGGACGCGCGCACGCGAACCCTTCTATGCTTTTCGTGGATCTGCGCGCCTGTAATAGCGGGATTGTAACAATAAACTGTTTGTATCTTGAATCCGTTTACCACATGAACCCTATAATGTCTGCATTCTGGGCATGTCATAATATAATAGATGAATCTTTGGCACCAACAGAATAACATTCAGTGAAAATAGAAATCTATTTTGAGATGCACTGTGGGCTTTTAGGTCGCAATTTTGCTACATACAAGGGTTCAGGTTCAGAGTGCCAATTGTCACATATATTCATACAAAGTATAAATACAATGAAATGCTTGTGCTAAGAGCACTCTCAGCCTTAAGACACAGAGACATGGTCACAGTGACCAGCAAAAGTGTAGACCACATATATGTCAAACTCAAGGCCCGGGGGCCAAATCAGGCCCGTGAATGAATTATCTTTGGCCTGCGGGATGATATTTAATTACTATTAGTACTGGCCCACTGGTATATTGCACGTGCAATGCCTGGGATTCGAACCCACATGAAAGTCTCCTGCATTAAAGTCCAACATCTTAACCATCAGACCAAAGGGATATCCCTATGGACAGGGGGAAATATTATACTTTTGATGCCATCAGGCTGAGGCAGTGAGTCAATCTGTTACACACGCACCACCATAATACTATAAGTCCCACAATGCACTGCTAGTGCATCAGGGGTGTATCGAGGGCCTGTGACTGCAAGCCCGCGTTTAAATAAACATTGAACCAGTCCGGCCCACTGTGTATTTGAGTTTGACATCCCTGGTGTAGACCTACATACCATGTAGGCTACACAAAACAAGTCCCAACAGACATATACCCCAAATCAATACAGTGTAACAGTGTACAGCTTAAAAACAAAGTATCCACAACTTTCCAACGCCCCATAGTGCATTGCGCAGACGCTGTACCGAGCTTCCGGCGCCGCAGCCGAGTGTGATCTACAAGCTCACAACGGTTGCATCTGCGACGCGACGTGAGCTTGTATGTCTGCTGTTAAACCGGAAGTGTGGTCCAAACAGGTCCAAATAATCTCCAGTAAACTCCCGCGGAAACAGGTGGATAGAGGGTTCAAGTGAGCAACTGAGCCTTGCTCAAGTCATGTCATTCACTTTCCGAAACGAAGCCAAAAGCTTTGATTTTGAACTCGCATG
>NC_137831.1:42494465-42499465 GCF_963921795.1 Nannobrachium achirus | reverse complement strand
CGAACACCAGGCTTTCCCCCAGAAAGCCTGGTAGGCGAGGTTAAGAGAGAGAGAGAGAGAGAGAGAGAGAGAGAGAGAGAGAGAGAGAGAGAGAGAGAGAGAGAGAGAGAGAGACACAGGAAGTGTAGCCCGGGGGTTTGATAGCGCGGGGGAAGGCTATTTCTGAAAACAGAAAACAGCGAGGCAGCAGCAGACAACGTCTCCTCTGTTGTCCTTCCTGACGGCTGTTTTGTCAGATGCG
Source organism: Nannobrachium achirus (assembly GCF_963921795.1). NCBI lineage: Eukaryota > Metazoa > Chordata > Actinopteri > Myctophiformes > Myctophidae > Nannobrachium > Nannobrachium achirus. The sequence continues at coordinate 42,499,224 of NC_137831.1, read as the reverse complement.
CGGACAGCGGACGGCTTTGTGTCTGCCGGACGGAGGACGGCGTTCCCGCAAAACAACTGTTTGTGCTTGCTCCGTCTAACGGCTGCGCGAGCGCCACACACCGGGCCTCTGTCTGTTTGCAATAATGGACACATTAGTGAACAAAGCAGCCGTCTGCGAGTATTAAAACCCTATATTTAATTGACCGGATTCTCGATGGGTCTGTAGAAGACCTCCTCCTGTTTTTACGTCACTTTAGCCTTTTTGACTGCAGCTTTATAGCACCACACTACACGACACTACACCACTCCACACCTCAAAAAATATCTACATTTTCCATTACACAATAGTACCCCTATTGGTAAGAAACAAATTGACCCTGTGTGATTGTAACACAATATAAATTTGTATTACAACTTTCCTAATTATTAATACACTATAATGGATTATAACTGTGATTATAATAAGTATTCATGTATTACTATGATAACTATAATACACTATAATAGATTATAATAGTGGTTATAGGGGCTGTTAAGTATGACATCATTTTGTAGGCAGAGGAGAATTTCTGCCCCCAGTTTCCGTGAATCTTTTTACTATTTTTACTATTTACACATTTTTCTTCTCTTTGTTGTTGAAAGGAAAGTGTTAGAATTATACTTTAGTTGTTATTTTTGTCTTGGATCTGTTGAAATAGCGAGGGACAGAAAATGCTCTGGGGGCAGAGTTCTCTTCTGCCTACAAAATGATGTCACGGCTTAAAAGCCCCATTATCATTACAACTATATCCTGGTGGTCTAAATGAAAAGTCTAAATGAAGTGTTTGGCCGAGCTCAGACCTACTCTGGATTGGATCCTTTTTAGTACGTTTAGTACCACTTTCACACCACTCTACCCTGGTCCTTGTAGTGGAAAACCTGGCACAAGTGGGCGGTGTGGAGTGGTGTTGGTGTTGGGCCATGTCAGTGGAAAGGGGACTTTTGCCAAAACCGTGTACAAGCTCACAACGCGTCGTTACGAGCTTGCAGGCCCCCCAGAATAGGGATGCTATAGGGTTCAAGTGCCTGGCTATATCCGTCTATTTGTAGCTCTGTTTGTCCAAAGTGTTGCTTTATCTCTCAGAGTTAAATGGTTTCGCTGCGTAGTTGGCTGCTCTGCCAGTATCTGTGGTATTTACTGATAACCTGTGGTCCATTAGGTCAGGGGCTAAAGCAGCCTTAACAATGTCCACACTGAGAGGTGAGCAGGCACATGCACACATATAGACATCAATGGGGGCTTGAGCCCCTGCCCCTTTACCCATCTGTAAAAAAGTGCCCTCTCCAGACCATGAATGCAGTTTTTTACTATGGTGCCATACATGAAGGCAGCATTCAATAGAATTTGCTGTGTCCAACATTTCCTGAACTTGAATGCAGCATCTTATGTTGAAAGAAATCCATGCCGTTACACCACATCTCAAGTATTGACTTGATAATGCTTAGTTCAGTGTGGTATCAAGCACCGAAAATAGCCCACCTCCAAGCTCACAACGCGTCGCGCTGCGACACGTTGTGAGCTTGGAGGTCGGCTGTTTTCAATATTTTCACCAAAAGGCCCTTTTATAAATTTCAGCCCCTGCCTCTCTAACATTCTCTGCACGTCCCTGCTGCCTCACTCTGGCCCATTGTGCTACCGCGCGGGGTTGAGCTAATCAACAACAGGAACCTTTCATTGTCTACACAGAAGTGAGTTATATGTTGTGAATGTTGCAAACAGTCGATAGCCGACGGTACGTTGGTTGTGCACCGGGCCTTGCGGAGTGGATTTCCGCGAGACATTCTTGGGAGAATAAACAACGTTATAATATGTTGCACTGTAACTTTAGCCACTTTATCCCTACAGTGTATACTTTGTCGTACACCAAAGAGCAAACAAAGCCGAAAAGATGCGTTGTGAGCTTGTGGATCTGCTATTTTTGCTTATTATTATTATTGGGACCTTTGGGGTTAATGTGGTTGTAAGCACGCCACAGGCCCGGTATTTATCCTGTTGTGGTATGAAAATGTCCGACCCCATAGCCCAGGGGTTCAACAGGGGGTCCAGGACCCCTAGGGGGTCCTCAGAGTTACTACAGGGGGTCCTTCAAATCTTTGTGTGATAGAAACCTTTTTTGTAGATCGGCAATTTTCGGCAAAGAGGTTTGGTGTAAAGGGGAAAAAGAGCAGACTACAGAGTGAAAGGTCAAGTTTATTAAGTATTGACGGTTCAAGTGGTTAAATATCTGAAAACACAAATTGACGTGAATCCAAAAAACACTGACGATTGTGCTGTCAAACAATGAAACTATATGGAATCTGGGGGTCCCTGCTTCATCTCTCTCTCAGCTAAGGGGTCCTTGGCCTGAAAACGTCAAAGACCCTTGATTTATCTGTGTCTTGGCATGGAGTTTGAGGTTGAAAGGCTACGTAGTGCCGTGTCTGCTGAGACAGCGTTCCTCTCTGCTCTTTGGTCTGATAAAAACCTGCTGTGGAATCTTGGCCCTCGCCCCCTTCCATCCGTTCTCTCTGCACTAGCCATGCCAAATAAGGCCGCAGTTTGCCACAACTGCTGAAATATGAAGCGTTCGCGGCCTCCGTCACTCCGGCACTCTCTCTCTCTCCCGCTCTGGTCTGTCGCTCATTCGCTCATGCCTGTGTGTGTATGCGTGTGAAAAAAGGAGAGAGAGAGGGAGAGAGAGAGAGAGAGAGAGAGAGAGAGAGAGAGGGAGAGCGCTACGTGAGTGAAAGAGAGAAACCAGTACTGATGTACACGAGTGTTCAGGGGCGTCACAATGGAGGGGAAAGTGGGACTGAGTTACCAGGGCCCAAGGTGGAGGAGCTGCGAGCTTGTAGATCTGCTATTTTTGAAAGGTTGTGAAAATGTGTGCAAATCTTTGAATATATGTATGTTTTAAGTGAACATTTGTAACTTAAATTTTGCTTCTAGGAGGGTCCCTGGAACTAAATATTTTGAGATGGGGGTCTGTGGCCAAATACATATCATTTTGGGGGTCCTTCACATGAAAAAGTTTGAGCACCACTGACATAGAAACATAGGTTTTTCAAAAAACCTTAGAAGGATTTGAAATATTCAAAGACAAATGTTTTCACGATTTAAAAAAGAAATGGCAGATCTACAAGCTCGCAGCGCGGCACTCGGTGCCGCGCTGTGAGCTTGTATATCTGCTATTTTTCAATAGTTAAAGCACAAAATAATGCGTAATAATGCGCTCCCAGTCTAAATGGGTTAAACCCCCTCCCCCTATGAAGAACATTCATGGGGGGCCCGCAGTGAATCCTTGTACCCAGGACCCAGAATTTGGTGCGACACCCCTGCGAGTGTGCCTCACTGACACGACCTCAGACCCCTTTATTATGAAGTAGATGACATCATCTCTCTCTCCCCTCTCCCTCCCTCCCTCTCTCTCTCTCTCTCTCTCTCTCTCTCTCTCTCTCTCCCTCTCCCTCTCTCTCTCTCTCCCTCTCTCTCTCTCTCCCGCCCCCCCCCCCTCCTCCCCCCTGCTTGCTTTATTCACATGCTGCTCAGTATTATGTAACTCCGTTGAGACAACCAGGGGTGAGATAGAGTGAACCTTTGGACTTCTTTTTTGGAGGAAACATTCCCCTTTTCTGCTCGGGACACACAGCTGCCGTTTTTCACTGGCTGACAGTTATCAGAGTGTAACGACATCAACAATAATATAAAAAAGAAAAAGAGTACCCCGTTTGACCTGTTTTTGGGCCCTGTAGCTGTACAACAGTATCCATTTCTAACAGAATAGCTTAAAATGTTAGAAGGCCAGAAACCCAGGATGTGACATAACCTCTGTTTAACGCTAGAAGTGCAGAAATGGGTCATTCTTGTTACTTCCTCTACACAACACAGCAGGTAGCGCAACAAGCTGATTTTTCACTGGATTGACAGACTTCCCCTTTTTTGGAATGAGACCCTGGACAAGGAAGTGAGAAGCAGTTTCGTTAGTGATAGGGTGTGTGTGCGTGCGTGCGTGCATGCGTGCGTGCTTGTGTGTGTGCGTGCGTGCGTACGTGCGTGCGTGCGTGCATGCTATGTGTGTGTGTGTGAGCTTTGGGACAAAGGGCTTCAGTTCAGAGCAAAAGCATGTGAAACATCATCCACTCCAGCTATCTGTTTTCAGGTATTTGGTATTAGATGAGAGTGTATGTTTAATTCAGTTCTTACGTGTGTGTGTGTGTGTGTGTGTGTGTGTGTGTGTGTGTGTGTGTGTGTGTGTGTGTGTGTGTGTGTGCACGGGTGCGTGAAAGGAAAAAGCAAAAGTACTGTGACAGGTTTTTTTTTTTACATTCATTTTTTTATACTAAAGTTATTTTATCATTTTAAAAAATTACATACATTTGGGAGCCCACTTTTTGTGTTCCAAAAGAAGAAACGTCGTCATTTCATCATTAATGACTCATGACAATGTTTTTGTTCACTGAGGTTTGGCCTTAAAGATGGAAATATGTCTGTTTCCTTTGTGTTTCCTTAATTTTTAGACTACTCATGTGACGTGTTACTAAATCATAGTCTAAACACGTCCAAAATATGCCTGTCGTTTTTAGCTTGCGGCTTTTGGACTTTCGGTATTGGCCCCTGAGCCATCTTGAGTTGAGTAGCCCTGTCATACCGTCAGTGTCGGGCAGAAACCTCGTATCTCCAAGTTTCAAATTTGTAAATTTTTTCGCAAAGCAAAACCCTGCTTCATCATACAAGGCCATGATGGCCGTCGCACGAAAGT